>NC_060287.1:5844292-6144292 GCF_021613505.1 Equus quagga | reverse complement strand
AAGACAGAATTGTAAAGCAAGCGATTTTACTGTGAAATGCCGTGCAAAGAAACTATTAATAGGAGGATGATAGAATTGCTAAGATAAACACAGAGAAGCAGAATGCACCACTATTTCGCCAGCACTGGCCAGCAACTTAGCTCCATAAAGAAAAATTTTAATACGTTCAACAGCTCTCCGTAAATTCGAGATGGTTACATGAAGCCATTGTAATCATATAACACCAGGCATTAATATCATCCAATTAATTTCTCTTGATGTGATCCAATATTCATCAACAAACCTCCTAAATATAAATTTACATTGATTTTAATTATTTTGTAGGAGGAAATATGTGGCAGAGTGATAACTGTGCTCTTGGCTTTAAAGATGTCTCTTTCACTGGATATTAATAGATATCTGTTTAACATAAATATAACTTGATTAAGTATGGGTAAGGATATAAGAAACTGATTATGTCCAGTTTTACTCACAATGTTGAATTTTTTAGATGTGAAAAGCTAAAGACAAGGTACTAGATCGGTACCCACACAAAGATAATACCTCAAGATGAGATTCTGCCTCCATGTATAAATAATCAGTAAGACTGATAATTCATATCATCTCTTAGTGCAACAATGGAAGACTTTGTATTTTATTATTGCATTAGGGAGAACTTTAATTGTCATATGCATAGTACAGAAAATATGGAATTCTAAGGCTGGAAATTTAAAATAAGTTTTTCTTTGTCAGATATTATTTAGCAATCTTAAACATATCTTCTGTCTTAGTTTTCTAATCTCTATGCCAATAATCATATCTGTTTTTAGCTACATCACAGTAGTGTTAAAATTTGCCGATGAAGAAAATAAATGTGAAAAAATTTTGAAAGTGCTGTATAAAGTGAAGAAAATCAACGTATGAGGGTGCTAATTAATAGGTTTTATCATTCTAGATACAAATTTATCTTCCCATTATTTAAGATGGTCTTCAATAATCTCCTATTCAACTGTTTTCTTTAAGACTTCTTAAATTAACAGAGCATACACATTTTATTCAGGTCATTTAACTTTTCTTTTTCCTTTTTCAGTAGAGCATGAAAAACAGTTACCAGATTACTGTTAAGGACTGAATGGCTTTCATTGGTGATGGGATCAAAAGGAACAGACGATAGTTGAATATCCATTAATATTGTCCCCGTGACTGAGAAAAACTTGTAAGCCCTTAGGTGAATGGTTACTGGCAAATACGAGACCATTCTGGTACGCATTGAGAAATAAATCCAGCACTCAGCAATCAACACGCAGGAACAGCCGGCTTACTGTTAGATTTCGGCAATTATCAAAATGTAAACATGGTAAAGAGTTGAGCTTTCTAAGACCTAGAGTAGGTCTACATACAGGCATCGTACATACTTATTTCTCTCTCTGATCCTCTTAGGAGCATAAAAAGAAATTAGAAATATAATGGAATAAAGACTAATTTGAAAATTCTCAGCTGTTCTTTGAATGTACTTGGTCATTTACAGGTGAGTTTATATTAAAACAAATAACTTTAACAAAGTAGCAAGAGGACAGAACTAGTTAACTTGATACATTACTAGTTAAAGATAACTTGAAAAATCTAAGGTAAGGACTATTTTCATGGAGAGCAAGAATTCACTGGGACATATGCTGAACTGAAGGGAAGAATCTCATAACTTTTTTATTTAACTGTGAGAATTGGAACTTCAACTTTATTGTTGCTGTTATTGAAATTGTAAACAATTAACATGCGTATCTTTGCTTTTTACAAAAGTTAAAGGCAGATACTTTTGTATTATTGTATATTTCTATATTACTGGACTATAATACTTATTTCTGTGTATATATATATACACTTTACACAACAATTTCTCACACCCATTCATATTTAGGGAAATCATTCTAATGCCACTGAAATTAAAAGTAAAAGCAACAGGGATGTTATCCTGACGTTTTCCTCCATATATATTCATTAATTCAGTTAAGACTTTTCAAATGCAACAGTCCTAACTCAATCAAATTCCACTTTACTATTAAAATCAAATACACTTAAAAAATTTTAAGCAATGATGCTTATCAAGACTGAAACTTATACATTTTGATTAAGGAGGGTAGAATACATCTGTGGAACACTTTTATTGGGGATCCGTGAAAGTGCATATCAAGCAGAAAATGTGATGGAATATTCTAGTTTTGTTTAACACACACGTGTACACACGCAAACCCCTATCCAAAAAATGAGAATTTCTCTTTTAGTTCAGATTCCTAAGAAGAATATAATCTTTAAGGATATTTAAAAATAAGTATGGATTTAATATAGAGCTCTACACTTTCGAGTCTGTCTTCATGTTCAGTAATCAGCCCACTCATTTTTCAATTAGTTGAGGTTACACAGTTTCATTTAATATTTGAATTATTCAGTTTAATTAAAGTAACAAATTCAGATTTAAATGTGCTCAAAGGGGTAGAAAAATTAATTGCAATTTAGAATGTAGCATTTAAAAAAATATGTCCTCTAGCAGCCTGGAACTTAAAAATATTTCAGTTAAAATTTGAAAAGTTACTCATTTGAAGCTCAAGAAGTATGCCAACTTTATAAATATTAAATAATATTGTTAATACATTACTTGGAAATTTAAAAAATTTTTTATTTGTTTACAAAGTGAATGACAGGGAAAATATGACCCAAATAAAATTGCTAAGTAATATAAATATTATAGCAATGTATGGTATTTTAAAAGGAATAATAAAATAATGCTTTATTTAGGAATGTATTTACAGATCAAATTGTCCAATATATGAAAGTCTTAAGCAATTAAAATCACAACAGAAACACAAACATACATGCTTTAGAATACTTATATGAGTCATTGTGTTAAAAATTTCACAAGTATTGCCTCCTTTGTATGTTTCAGTAACAATGAACTATGTATTATTGTTCCTTATTTTTTTAAATGATACACTGATATCGTAAAACATTATTTGGATTAAAAAATCCACAGTGTAGATCATGTTTGTGATTCATTATTTACCATTAACAAGAGCCTCAGGTAGATGGCACAGGTACCACTGTGCCAATTTTGGAGATCAGGAAGCTAAGAATGTGAAAATGGAAATAGCTTTCTTATGAACACATGTCAAACTGTCTAGAGCTAAAAATCTAGCTTTATAATTCACAATTGCTTCTTTTGTCAATGACAAGGCCACATTTAGAGTAACATTTACTGTTGATCGTTAGTAATGCTGATTATTGATAATGAAAAATATAGCAGTGTCTGCTAAAGGGAAATAATTTTACTATTATTAATTGATTTTTGCTATCACTTCATCTTCAGTGCATTATCATGTTCATACCAATATCTACTTCAGTATTTCTTTTAACGACAGGTGGATTTCTTTTTGTGAGTATTATGCTGATCTTCTGAATTGAGTTTGGGATAATATATTGCCTCTGATATATTTTTTTATCACTTATTAATCTCTCAAAAATGGGAAATCCTTGACAATCAATGTATTTATTTAATTGTTTACTGTATTGGTGTTACCATCTTCACACTTCATATTACTAGAGCTAATAAAAGCTACTATCAAGGAGGCCAGCCTGGTGGCGTAGTGATTAAGTTCACCCACTGCTTCGATGGACTGGGTTCACCAGTTTAGATCCTAGGTGTGGACTTACACACCACTCATCAAGCCGTGCTGTGGTGGCATCCCACATGCGAAAGAGAGGAAGATGGCACAAATGTTAGCTCGGTGGCAATCTTCCTCAAGCAAAACGAGGAAGATTGGCAGCAGATGTTAGCTAAGGGCCAATCTTCCTCACCAAAAACAAAAAAAAAAACTGTTATCAAATCAATGACCTTCCTTATAAGCTATAACTTCTTCAAATTAGGAAAATACATTAATTCTGTGTGTAGTGTTTTTGCCTGTTGTTTGTTTTCTAGGCTAGATGCATGCACTATTATTAAATTATTTTAATTGTTTATCAATTTATGACAATATCTGTTTTTTTTCTTCTGGCAACAAAATATTATGTCAGTTACATAGTTTCTACTGAAATAACTGTGACTTTTTCTTCTCAATTGATGGTGAAAAGAAAAAACATATAAATAAAAATTGTCATTTTAATGCCTCATGTGATTATCCTCAGAATATCATTTGCACATGTAAATGTCTCCAGAATTTGCCTAAACTCTAATGCACAACTCTGGGAATAAACTATTTTGGGTGTTCAGCAAATTGTTATTTAAGTAAAATTTAGGGGAAGTAATCAGATTGCAAAGGAGAGAGGGCGTTTACTTGTTTGCCAAATATTTTATAAACCGTTGAGAACTATTATCAGTGGTTCTTATCCAGAGTGTAAGGGGAGTAGCTAAGTCGGGAAGAAGTTGACAAAGCTCCCTTTCCATCTCAAATCAATTGTTGAAACTATATACCGCGGATTACAGCATATCTGGGTACTTGTGTTCCTATGATACTGTTGTCATATAAACAGAAACAATTTATGTCTAACAAATTTAAAACAATGTTAGTAATCTAGTACAAGGAAACGTGTAAAAACCTAGGATGAAGTAACCTGCAGTGCTGTTCAATAATTGTCTTCAAGTAAAGGGTAGGATAAAGTATTCTTTTGAAAATTCCCTGTGCTTTTCATATGAAAATGGCCAGAAATTAACTGAGAATTGTATCCTTCCTCTTTTCTCCATAAGGTGTATTTTCAGTGCTTCTTAGAATTAAATGAAAGCAAAAATAGATATACCCAGGAACTAATTAAAATTTCATCTTCAGTGTAATCCCATTTACCTAGAGTCTAAGCGACATAGGGAAAAATAAAAGAAAGTCTTATGCAAATAAAACAGAAAAATATGAAATATTTAACTTTTATTATTGTAAAGACTGAGTTTGATTGCCAAAACTCTTTCATTTATCTGTTGGGACACAATTGATGAGGTAATCATAAAGGGTCGTGTCTTTAATATTAGCAGACATTTTGCTATCGTATATTCTAAGTTATAGATGAAAGATACAAGTCCCTAGATTTGCTGTTAATAAATTAAAAAGCTTAATGTTTTAGTTTCTCCTCATAATTTTAAATTTTATATGAGAATTGAAATAACATGGAATATGGGATGTAATATGTGCTTCACACTTAAATCCGGAACCCTCTCCATGTGTGAGATCACGACACTTGCTGTGAGAAACAACAGATGCGGGTCTTTACTCTTCCCCTTCGCAATAATGTTTCAATGTCTCTTCTACTAATAAGAACATAAAGCATAATTACAAATAAAATTAAATGCGTTTAGATAGCTGTTTTCCTTCAAAGTAAACATTCTTCTCTATTACTGTCACTTTCCCCAGGTTAATTTCTAACATCCCTAGATTACAGATCATGAAAGTTAGAGAGCATGAAATTAATCTTCACTATCATCTCAATTTGTGTCATTGCACAAATATGTGAAGGAAAATAAATATAAATACAACGTTTTTAAATGAAAACATTCAAGAAGATGTTGCATTATAATTCACAATGTTGGTGAAATACTCCTGACTTATGAAACACACTCCAGAGCAAAATTTTCCAAGGTAAGCTACAGTTTAGAGCAATATTTGTCAACTCTAGTGTCCTTCATCAGCGCTACAACTAGTGAACACACTCGTTATGGAGATGTTTAGAAAACAGAATTTGAGCTGAGCAAGTTACATAATCTGGTGTAGGGAGAAAGAGGTTTAAAGCATCAAACAAATTTATCAAGTAAATGAATAACTGTTGCCCACGTTCTAACCAGCACACCTGACTGTGTTCAGGGCTGTAAAATTGCCGTCTCAAAAAGTTACAAGATACGGAAGACGATAAGGAGAGAATGGATGCCCGAGAATATTCTGTGCAGTATAGTTGTGTTCTAATTATCACTAGCTTTGCTTTTATTTTGAATCATTTAGTTGCTTTATAGATGACTAAATAATTCTAGTATTTCAAATTGTACTATGAAGACAAATAAAGGGAGATAAACATTTCAAATCTGTGATTTTCAGCTTGATTTTCCACATATATTTTTTTAGAAACGTAATCCAGTCATATTCAATAGTACACAACTGCACAAGTGAGGATTTATGTCGGAGGCAACAAAAAGTCCAATTTTAACTGGCTGAATAAAACAAATTTATCTAAAACTATACCTGAAAGCTTACACACCAGCCATGCCATTAGGACATAGATTCTCTGCATCTTGGATCTTTGGGTCTTATTTTTATCTTCATACTGACTCTTACAACATCAGTAGTATTCACTCACATCCTCCTCAGAGACTCCAGCAAACTACTTTTTATTTCTGTTGGCTCTGAGTGAGTTACAAGCCCATCCTAAACGTACAATGTTGAAAAAGTTTTGGCACCTTTTGTTATTTAGGTTTACTTTTATTCCCACTAGTCATTTCCAGAGTTTTCACACTTTTTTGTGTTTCGACTTTCAAAGAAGAACATTTACTATGCTCACATTTAGAAAATTATCTAACCAGATCTCCTTAGTTTTACAGAAGAGACTATTAACTTCTCCAGAATTTAGAAAGATGATTTTGATAAAACTCAGCTTGGTCTGTGCGTTCAGAAATATTTTCAGCAAGGATAAATTACACAATATTGTATTTTAGGGCAGATAAGACCATTTTGCCTTGTAGTATTTAGGGAAGAAATAAGTGGGAAACAGTGAAATTGAACAAGAGATGAAGAAATCCATAGAGACAAAGAGAGGAAATTTGTGAACAAATGATCTGGAATAGGTTGTCAGGGCATCCCAGGCCCAGATTTATTTTACACATAAAAAGAAGTGACTTTTCTTTGTCCTCTCTCTAAGCCAATAGAAAAACAGGCATTCTACCAAAATCTATGATATTCTACTCCATCTAAATATCTCATTGTTCAAATATATATATTTGAAGTTCTTGTGTTTTGGTTTCCTCATCTGCAAAATAAGAATTAAATAATTAATATATGCAAATTATTTGAACCATCAATCATTCGCTTGTTTTGAAATCAAAACGATTAATTACACTGAGTTCAATTCAAATATGAGGTTGATTGATTCATTGGTTTCAAACTGATCAATTGTATTATATGTTTTGCAAAATGTACATTCATGACATTTGTCTATTTTTAATTCAATCGTCAATCAAATCAAATTAGCTTCTATAGGCTCATTATCTTTCCTAAATGATTTATTGAACAATCCATCTTTTTATTCACTGATTTTATGAACCATTTTGTCAAATATTTGAAAGCAAAGTTGGAAGCTTATATTCATGCTATAATACTTTTGGAACAAGTTTTAATAGTTTTTTATAAAAATGATGTTGAATGCAGATGTTATATATGCATTCAATAAGTTATAAACGGCTGACGAATACAATAAAAGTTCAAAAGGCTAATTATCTTATTTTTCATATCTTATGCACTTTAAAACTATTGTCATCATTTAAATGTAGGTGTTTACTTGATATGGTTTTATAATTTTGGTTGCAGATATGCAATTCTCGAAAACATTATAAGTTAAAATATTTTGAGATACAAAATGGAGATTGAATAATCATTCTACCTTCAAACAACTTGTTAGTAAAATTTAAAAAATTTCTTACTGAGTGGATTTCATGGATCATGAGTATTTTCTTAATATGCTGTCTATGTCATTTTAGTTGTGAAATATTAGAATATTATTTTACTGGAAGTTCTTTTTATACTATTCTAGTGTTGTATACGCAGTTTTGTTCATCATTTAAAGTGTTGTTTCTATTCAGCAGTATTTTCAGAAAACAACTATCAAGTGTTTTAATCTACTAACTACATAATTACTATTTAACACTGACCTGTCTTCTCTTCACTAAACACCTACTTGTTTTCTCAATGTAAATAGCACCATGGAGACTAAAGATGCAAGTTTCTTAAAGAATTAGTGTACTTGTGCAATGAATTAAGACTAAATATATAAGCATAGCAAACATGTCTTGTTGAATTCTCAGTGAATGTTTTTATCCTAAATCATAAAATTCAGGATAAGACATAATTTTTCAAATTCCATTGTTCCTTTAATTATGTTATTTGTTTGCATTACATATTAGTGAAGGTTAAATTAAATAATGTCAAATATCTGTAGAGAAGTAACATATTTATATATACATGAGATTGCTAATTTTCTACAATTGAGCTTGGTTCATAGGTTTAAAATGGGTTTAGTTACCCACCCCTCATTTTTAATTTGGTGAGTTTTAACACATTTGTTTATCTGGTACTAGTACTTTGTTTTCTGCACCAAAATAATTTAGACCAGATAATTTCTCCTGTTCTTTTTTAGTGGATACATGCTTTGAGCATACCCTGATTCGAAGGAGCAGGGTTTATATAATAGCAATGCAAGCTTTTATAAAACCTAGAAACCTATTACAATAAAAAAATTCCTGCATGTTAAATAGCCATATAATTATAATCTTTGTGCTATGCATAGTGAGAGATAATACAAAAAGACTTACAGCTCATATTTGATTTTCAGCGTGCTATTGCAATATCCCATTAATCCTTTTTTTAAAATTTTCCATATAAATGTATGCATATACTGACACATACAAACATAAATATTCACATACATACACATGGCACTTTGTTGCTGTAATTTTTTTTTCAGATCCATACTCTGGTTGACACTAGTGACCTTGCAAAAAGATTTGTACTTCACAAAGCCTCTCACCTTTTTGTCCAATCGCACTGGGCAGGCTTCCATATTCATTAGGACAGCAAGAAGAAAGATTTGAACATTCTTCTACAGTGACCAATATATTTACCAGCCAATTTCCATCTTCCTCAACATTTCTAGCCTGCTTAGGAATATTACCAGATTGAATAATACAGGAAGTCTTTTGTACCCAAACATTGGCAATGTTAAACAGTTGTAAAATTTCCCTTATTAAGAAAAGGAGCAGATAAAACATAAATTACAGTCTTTTGTACCATAAACAACTACACAGTGAACAATTTGTATTTTATATGTGCGCACATACAAGAAAAACAGCTATACAACAAAGATTTGGTTAAGATAAAAAAATTTCACATAGAAAACACGTAAAGCTAACATATAAACAACAACAATAGATAAAATTGAGTTTTAGATTTTGTTTCAACAAATATTGATTGGCAACCATGTAGAATATTTATTAGTCACTGAAAGATCTGTTTTGATATATGAATAAAGCATTTCATAAAGTTTTCGAAATACAGTACAGTACATGTTCATCTTGGTCTGAATTTTCAACAAAGGGCAATAATAATGACAACATCAACTTTGAATTTACCTGTCATAAACGTGAAAATTGACAAAGAGCATAAGAGGGATAGTATTAAAAGGAGTAATCTGTTAGGTAAAAATTTGAGGGGGCTTGCCGCATGACCAAGTGGTTAAGTTCGCACACTCTGCTTGAGTGGCTCAGGGTTTTGCTGGTTCAGATACTGGGCGTGGACATGGCACTGCTCCTCAAGCCACGCTGAGGCGGTGTCTCACGTGCCACAACTAGAAGGACTCACAACTAAAATCTACAACTATGAACTGGGGAGAAAAAGAAGGAAAAAAAAAGATTGGCAACACTTGTTAGTTCTGGTTGCAGTCTTAAAAAAAAAAATTGAAAGTCAACATTTTCAAGAAATTTTAGCACCATGAGTAAAGATAAGATAATCTACATTTAGACACAATGCTGCTGTCAATGCACAATACTTGAACTTCTGGTTTTAGGAATTTTTCTCATCCTCTTTAGTTGTTTATACATCTGTTTTTAAAAACTGATTCTGGTTTTTCTTCTGCAAAATGGAATAGCAAAGCCCAGCCACTGGATATGCTTAATAGAGCTGATACAGTGTCTAGTACTAAGGAAGGGCACATAACCTGGTGTCTCTGGGAACAAAATATATGTCCAGAATTTGGAATTTCTGCTCCTCATTGTGGTGGCAACAATAATGGTAGATATCTGTTGAAAAGTGATGTGTGGTATGGTAGAGTAGAATTTAAAATAATGTTTGGATGACGTTTCTGTTTTTGAAGAAAATTTAAAAGAAATTTCAAGAATTGGTAGACAGGCCTTTAGGAAATATTTATTAAATAAATGAATTTTTAATAAAAAGGATTATCAGTTGTTTATTTATAAGCTAGAAGTAGAGTACCACAGAGTTATTGCAAGAACAAGCCATGGAAAGAAGTATGTGTGTGAATCCAAGATCTTTCACTTACCAAGAGCTTTGGTCTGGAGTAAGTTAATTAGCACTCTGAACTTAACATTTCTAACATGTTCAAATTGGGAAAAATAAACACCAAAACTTTAAATCATAGGGTTGCTATGAGAATAAAATAAAATTATACATATGAAATATCTTCTGATAAATATTTAATTGAATGATGGTTATCTAATAAGTATTTATGAAGTATTTTTTATATCAAAGAATATAAATTTCAGTTTTTAGGAGAAAATAACTGAATATTAATATATGGCTACATATTCAATGAACACATAGGTATAATTTTATTTTATTAGTTATTTACTTTTTTATATCTGACTGTATTTCAAAAGATCTTATCTTACAGAATTACCCATGACATATAAGAAAAAAATATATATTAAAGATTAAGAACGTTAAGGAAAATTAAACTTAGACTCACTCTGGCATCATTCTTACTTTCCTACTAGCGCTGGAGAAACAAGCTCTTGTTGCATGAGCTGCTGATGGTGGAGATTGCAGGGCAGGGAATGTGGGCTGACCCCAGAAACAGGATCTCCTTAGGCCAACAGCCTGGAAAAGAACTGAGTTTTTTCAACTACTCAAATGCATCTGGAAGTGGATTCTCCTGATAAACCCACAGGAGAGAATGCAGTCTGGCTGACTGGCAAGTTTATTGCAGCTTGATATGACCTTGAAGAAAAGAACCAAGCTAAGTCATACCTGACTCTTGACCCAAAGAAACAGTGAGATCTGTGTGGTTTTAAGCCACTTAGTTTGTGTTAATTTGTTATGAAACTATAAGAAATTAATAAACTTCCCTCCACTCCCCATTGGCCTTGACCATATTCTTAATTCTATGCTTAGCATCTCCTAACAACAAGCATTTCTGGATCTTTTCTTTGCCTATTTGCTCTCTTCCCAGCTATAGCCTACCCCTACATAATTCCGTGGTTAAGCTTTCTCTGCTGCTTTTTAAAACCTAATTCCAAGATGATAGATCAAGAACGTACTGGTTTTTAATCTCTCCCATTAGTATCCCAACAGAGGGGTGAAAAATGTGAGTTTGATCTATCATTTTAAGTAAGAAGCTCCTCAATATTTAATTGTGCATATACATTAGGAGTGATTTCGAGTAAGTTAACAAACCTGTATTCTATGGGACATATAGCATTGCCTTTTATCAGTGACTCACAGTGCCACTAAATGCAATATTACCATGCCACTAATAACTATAAACAAACTGTCAAGAATTATAGAATACTATTTAGAACGTAACTCAAAATAGAAATTTTGGTAACTGTAAATTTTTACTGAATATTTTTAATTAATATAATAATCACAATATAGGTAAAATCACATCATCTTATATTACTTCAATGTTTGTAAAATATACCAACATGCTTTTTTAAATTTGACTTTCACAACACACCTGCCTGATGATTTTATTAGTGTCATTTTGCACATGAAGAAATGCAGATGCAGAAGGATAAAGTAACAGTCAAAATCAAGCAGCTAATTAAATACTGGAGCTACAGCTCTATCTGGTTCTAGCTGTGTCTATGCTCTCTTCACTAAGCCAGTGACTTGCAATCTCTGCTACCCAGATCCTCTAAATGCTAACCCTCCTCATCCCTTCTATATCCACACCGCCATCACCAACACACAGTCTTCTGACAATAACTTGTTCTTTTTATCAGTTTCACATATTTTGATATTTTAAAAATTATACTAAAAAAGTTTTCTACTTTGAAACCTTCTGAAAGCCATTTTTAAATTTAATATTGATTTCATCCTTTGATGATGATATAATATATAATCTTATTTAATAAATTTTATAGTAATTCACCTATATTATAATTATAAATAGCAGTGTTGGGCTGGAGCTGAATAAATTTATAGTAAAAGAAACCAATAAACCATGAGAGGAATATCCTTTCTTTGTCCCCCTGTTAGCTTTAAGTGTAATCTCTTTGACTTTAAGACTTAAATCTCCCAACTAGAAGCTAGACAGTATAAGGAACGCTAGAGCTACCCCTGACCATAATCTTTAAGTATTCTAATCATCTTGTTCTCATGTAAGAAACTTGCAGCCTAGAGAAGGGAAGATATTTGCCATACTTAACTGAAGAAATGACTAGGAGCAAATATTTCATACTCTAGCTTCAGTATTCTTTACAATATTGACATCTTACCTAATCATATTTTTCAATGCACAACTCCCTAGTGTTGCTCAGTATAGATAACTTGATTACAGTGCGAAAAAATGATTCTTTCAGCATCAAGTGAAGATAAATCTTGGTTGGGGGAAAAAAACTAATTCAGACTATAGTTATGGGAAAGTTTGACTCATCATCAGGAGACTGTATCTTAGGTATAAATGGAAGAATTGATGCCATTCATAATGTCTGCAACAGCTGAGATTGAGTAAAAGAAATAGAAATCAGTGTTTGAAGCAGGACATTATTTGATACAGGCTCTTATATCATTAATAGGATAGAAGGAGTGTAAATTTGTAAACTAATGTGTGACTATTCATTTTGAGATGAATTCACTGTAGCTGAATTCCAAAGGTCGGAATGCATCTGTCATATTGCAACAACCACTTCTCTCACCACAGCAGCCTGATAGCCGTGCATCTGGAGGAGAGGTCCTGGAACATGGAGTCTGGCAGCCACAAACAATTAACTCTTAATACCTTTCTTGCCAGCCTTCACAGCCAGGGGAAGATGGCCTGTACATCATTTTCCCTTCCTGTATTTCACTTGAGTATTTCTTGTTGTCAGAACCTAACTTAAATTAGACTACTTTTAGCTATACATGGGTGTGAGAAGTGTGATTTTTTAAAATATGCTTACCCTGTTGTATGAGAATATAAAAGGCAGTGGAAAGAGATGCTGAATATACATAAACATTCATCTCTATCTAAACATGGGGCATAAAAAGCAAACCATAAAATATAAGGAAAATATTAAAATTGAACAAAGCCTAGTTAAATGTATTTAGCATTCATTTCCCTATGTTTTAAGTATCTAAGTTAATTAACGTCAAATCAGAATATCTTTTACATTCACATATACGGAAAAATTGTGAAAACATATTAAAAATTTTAAAATAACATACCCATTAAACTTCATTGTTATACTTTATATTTGTAGCCTGTTAGTCTATCTCAATTACAGTGTTTAATATCAGGCATAATTGAGAAAGATCACAGAAAAGGTTGTATGTATATATTTAAAAATCAAAAAGAATAATGTATAAATTTATTTTCAATTGTGTACATAGCAAATAAATAAAAATGTAACCTAAATGTATTAGCAAAATAAAAAAAAGAATACAAAAATGAAAAACAGAAAGGTAAATCACATCTAATGTGGGCATTCTCATAACTGTGAAGCAGACAATTATTAGTCAGAGATTCACATTCTGACTATAATTTGTTTTTTTTATATTTTTGGATAAACACTACTTTATCAGTGGAGTGTTATTTTTTCTCTGAAAAAAATCCCTGGTTCATTTCTGTTCTACTGTTATATCTTACATTATATAATTTTTTAGTTTCTTAAATGTTTCCATATTTGTCACAACAATGCATTGTCTTTGGATGTACTTGTTTCATTTTATAAATCAGTAAGTGTTTACTCTGAAGAAGTTAGGTACTTTTAAAAATAGGTCATAGGGTGCAGAGTGAAAATGTTCCTTTAAAAATGTGTTGAGGGGGCCAGCACCATGGTGTAGTGGTTAAGTTTGGCATGCTTGGCTTTGGTGGCTCATGTTTGTATCTCAGGAGTGGACCCACATCACTCATCAGCCATGCTGTGGTGGCAACCCACATTAAAGGGGAGGAAGATTGGCACAGATGTTAGCTCAGGGCTAATCTTCCTCAACAAAAAAAATTTTAAAAATTATTGAAATAACTTTCTAGGCCCAAGAAGGATCTGCTTCTACCCACATGCCATGTCAGCAACCTGAAACTTAGATAATTTTCATGTCCCTGTAAATGCTCCTCTTGAACAGAAAAACAGTACATCCAGTCAGCCAATCCCCTAACACCAAGCCAACACTGGCTCCACCCATATTTCCTTCTTCCTTCTCACCCCAAACAAGGTTGACTATGGCCCAATCAATCAGATATTTTCTGTTTATCTTGTTTTTTATTCTTTTTCCTGTAAAACATCCTGCCTTCTGCCTAATTTTGCCATTCTCCAAAAGGAGACTGCCTGCATCATGAAGTGTTATAGACCTAAATTGTTTTCCTTAATCATTTTTCAACAAATGATAATTTCAAAAAATAAATTAAAGTAACTTTGTGATTTAGATAACTGTAGTGCAATTGTTACTTAACTTCTCATTTTCAAATGGCAAATCTGTGTCTAAAATGATGATTTTGAAGCTATTCATGTGACATCAGTAGTACAATAATATTTTATTACCCATCATATATATATTTGGTCCCAAAGATATTTTTTTTAAAAAAAAATTTTTTTCAGGTAAGCATTTTAGTGTTTAACATTTTGAAATGATACCAAAGATTTGAAAGTTTAATATAATTATAACAAATCTTATTGAATCTCTAAATTGACTACATGCCTTTTTTTAAGCAACCAGATTTTTAACCTTAAAATATACTAATGCCCCCTTATCTGTGAGGGATATGTTCCAAGACACCCAATGGGTGCCTGGCCAGAGATAGTATTGAATTCTATATATATTATGTTTTTTCCCACTTATACATATCTATGATAAAATTTAATTTATAAATTAGACACAGCAAGAGATTCACAACAGTAACTAATAATAAAATAGAACAATTATAACCATGTACTGTAATAAAAGTTACTGTAGATTAGCGAAGCAATCTCAGCATACAATTTTTTTTCCCTTATTAAGTTGAGAACTTTCACCTTTTCACTTAAAGGAAGTACTTTACGGCTTCTCTTTGGCATATCTTAATTGCCAGCATCACTGCTCTTGCCATTGGGGTCCCTGCTCTTAGGGCCATTATTAAGTAAAATAAGGGTTACTTGAATATAAGCACTGCGATACTTCCACAGTTGATTTGGTAACCAAGATGGCTACTAAGTGACTAGCATGTTATACAGCGTGGGCATGCTGGACAAAGGGATGACTGATGTCCCCAGCAGAAAGGAACTGGACAGTGTGAGATTTCATCACACTACTCAGAATGGTGTGCAATTTAAAACTTATGAATTGTTTATTGTTGGAATTTTTTCCGTTTAACATTTTCAAACCACAGTTGACCGTGGGTATCTGAAATCATAGAAAGTAAAACAGTGGAAAACAGAGGACTGCTATGGTAACCTCTACACTCATGTAGGCCTTAGTGGTTATCTACTTTACAAAGATCTGCAGATAACTAGTTAAGTTAAAACACAAATAAATGATGTAGCAGATATTTACTAATCATCTGTTGTATCCCAAATATTATACTAAGCACTGAGGTCATGCCCAGTAAATAGAAATTATAAATTTTCTCATAAACAACTTAAAATTTAGTTATGGAAATAAAATCTCAATACATAATACAATTATACAATCTGCTAAGAAATTTTTATCTTTTCAGTAGAAATATTAATATCAAAGAAATAAAAGAAGTTTACCTGATACTAGTTAATGGACTTGCATAAAGTGGAGATAAACTGAGACACCAAAGATTGGATAATTTGTGTTCAATTAAAAATGCAAATGAATGAAGCCAGTGGACACAATTCTTGGGATTAACTGTTCATTACTTTGCATGCATGCAGATATTTGATTTATGAAGTGACACAAAGAAATTCTCTATAATATTTATTTTGTGCTCCTATTGCTGGATTATATTTCCTTTAATTCATTCTTATTGCACAATGCACAAATGCCCAAGCTTCTTAGAGATTCAATGAAGTATGGAAAACACAAGTTTAAGAGGCTCTCCTGTTGCTTAACTTGAAGAAGTGTGATGTGGGATCTTCCATTCTCACTGTCAGTCAAGCCTAAAACTCCACTCAGTGGAGCCCTGGAGTTCACAGACTGTGGGCGGGACCTGACCTGCTTTGAGGGTAATGCTGAGAGCTGCACCTCATGGCTACCTAGCTGAGCAAGCCTTCCCCAATTTTTTTCAGTAAACTGGAAGTAATTTACATTTTAAGTAAATTAATATTTTCTTTTAACTTGTCGTGATATCTCCTCAGTACATCACTTGCAATTTTCCAGAGGACAAAATATTGTTTAAGTAAAAAAAAAGTAAAAAATTGTATATATTCTAGCATATGAACAAGAATTTTTTTCTGAAAGCCACTGGAAGAGGAAAGCTCCTCCTACACTTGAAAAGAACCCTACGTATGTTTAATCAATAGATGCTTCTGAACACCAAGTGTTAAAATTGTTACATACTTGATAAAACTGAATTTGAAATGTTCAAAATACTGTTAAGTCTAATTTTAGAAAAGTGTTTTGATCTGTAAATTTTTTCCTCAAAAAATCACAGGAAGATTTCTCACAATTTATATTTCATATATTGGAGGATTACTTTCTCTTTTTCCCTTCTTATTTTAAATTATTTTTCAAAGTGGCCATTGCCATGGTGACAGTAATATTTGGCATTATCAGCCAAAAATATTTTAAGTTAGAAGTGTGTCCAGTATTATCTGTAAACATTAAATATAGACAGTTTTACTAGTTACTTGCTCATACTCCTTAGATTTTCCTCTGAAGATGAAACACAAGCTACAATTTCATTGAAATATAGTGGATCCGATATTCTCTTACCTAATAAACATGATATGCTACATGCTGTAAATCTGATTATGTAGAGTTGGAAAATTTCTGTACTTTATCTCATTACTTTTTCCTTGTAGGTATTCTACTGAGAGAAAACCTTCACTTTTCATATGCACATATTTTGTATCAGCCAAAATTATTTTAAAACTATAAACTTCTGCTTTATCTTTATATGCTTAATGAAAATTCAGTAGCAGTTTACAAGTAGATGGGCTTAACATTTGAACAGTTGAACACTTTAAAGTACTTTATTAAATTTGCATACACACATATATCCAATTCTTTAAAATTTAGTTAACAAAATTTTTAGAATAACATCTTATAAAATGAACTATTCAAATATATAACAGAAATTCAACAAAAATTAATCATTAATGCAATAAAGTAATCACAGAATTACAACTAGGCATGTTATTCTTAGAAAACTACATTGGATTTTAAAATAACTAATATTTTGGAAAAATAAAAGATTTAAAAATTTCTACTCAGAGTAATGTAACATTGATTATACTTCTTTCCCTAACAATTAAAAATCACTTATATTGTAGAATCTCGCAATTCATGATTCATATTCTTGAGGAACAATATCTTTTTAACTAAGAAAAATAAATATCTGGTAGGAGAGAAATGGTGGTGGTGGTTCAACATTCCCGATATTACTACCACCTTTAACTACAGGCTTGACAGGAAATAAAGAACTTTCTTTACAATGTCTGAGCTTGAGGAAATAGCAATAGAAATCTCCAACACTGGAAAACAAAGACAACTAAGACAAAAAAGTGAAAAAGAATATCCAAGAACTGTAGTATAACTACAAAATATATAACATACGTTTAATGGTAATAACATAAAGATGAGGGAAAGAGAAAGGAATAGAAGAAATATTTGAAATAATAATGACTTAAAATTTCCCCCACATTAATGTCAGCCATGAAACCACAGATCCAGAAAACTCAGAGGGCACCAAAACACAATAAAAGCCCTAAAAACTACATCTAGGTATATAATTTTCAAAATCCAGAAGATCAAATAAAAAGAAAAAATCCTAGCCAGCCTCATTGTCAAGTGATTAAGTTCCCACTTTCCTCTTCAGTGTCCCAGAGGTCATAAGTTTGGATCCCGGACATGGACTTATGCACCGCTCATCAAGCCATGCTGTGGTGGCATCCCACATAGAAGAACCAGAATAACTTTCAACTAGGATATACAAGTATGTACTGGGGCATTGGGGAGAGGAAAAAAAAAACAGAAAGAAAGAAAAAGTCCTGAAAGAATCAAGAGGAAAAAAACACCTATAGAGGAACAAAGAGAAGAATTATATATGACTTACTCTCATAAACCCTGCACTCAACAAGAGAGTGGAGTGAAATATTTAAAGTACTAAGAGAGAAAAATCACCATCTTAGAATTCTGTACCATGAAAAATTATCCTTCAAAAGTGAATGAGAAATTAAAATGTCCATATTACCTAAAGCAATCTACAGACTCAATGCAATCCCAATCAGAATCCCAACAACATTCTTCACACTCTTCATAAATAGAACAAAAAATCCTAAAATTTATATGGAAAAAAAGACCCTGAATACCCAAAGCAATCCTGAGGAAAAAAAAATAAAGCTGGAGGTAACATAATCCCTGAGTTCAAAATATCCTTTAAAACTACACTAATCAGCACAGTACTGGCAGAAAAACAGACACACAGATCAATGGAACAGAATTAAAAGCCCAGAAATAAAACCACACATCTATGGACAGCTAAATTTCAACAAAGGAGCCAAGAACTTACAAAGGAGACAGGAGGGGTCAGCTTCGTGGCAGAGTGGTTAAGTTTGCATGCTCCGCTGTTGTGGCCCAGGGTTCAGATCCTGGGCAGGGACATGGCACCACTCATCAGGCCACGTTGAGGTGGCATCCCACATCCCACAACTAGAAGAACCTGCAACTAAGATATACAACTGTGTGCAGGGCAGGGTTTGGGCAGATAAAGCAGAAAAAAAAAAAAAGATTGGCAACAGTTGTTAGCCCAGGTGTCAATCTTTAAAAAAAAGAAAAAAACAAAGGAGACAGGAAAGTCTCTTCAATATATTGTGTTGGGAAAACTGCACAGCCATATGCAATGGAATGGAAGTAGACCATTATCTTTCACTATACACAAAAATTAACTCAAAATGGATTAAAGACTTGAATGTAAGACCTGAAACCCTACAATTCATAGAAGAAAATATAGGCAGTAAACTCTTCGGCATTGGTCTTAGAAGCTTCTTTTCGAATACCTTGTAACTCAGGCAAGGGATACAAAAGAAAAAATGAACAAACAGGGCTACATCAAACTAAAAAGCTTCTGCAAAGCAAAGGAAACCATCAATAAACAAACAAACAAAAAATCCACTAACTGGGAGAAAATATTTGCAAATCATATATCTGACAAGGGGTCAATATCTAAAATATAAAGAACTCATACAACTCAATAACAAAAATCAAACAACACAATCAAAACATGGGCAGAGGATATGAACAAACATTTTTCCAAAGAAGATATACAGATGGCTATCAGGCCCATGAAAAGATGTTCAACATCACTAGTTATTAGGGAAATGCAAAGCAAAACTACAATGCGATATGACCTTACACCCATCAGAATGGCTATAATTAACCAGGCAAGAAATAAAAAGTGTTGGAGAGGATGTGGAGAAAATGGAACCCTCGTACACTGTTAGTGGGAATGCAAACTACAGCAACCACTGCGGAAAATGGTACAGAGATTTCTCAAAAAATCAAAAATGGAAATACCATATGATCCAGCTATCCCATTACTGGGTATTTATCCAAAAGAACATAAAATCAACAATTCAAAGAGATTTATGCACCTCTATGTTCATTGCAGCATTATTCACAATAACCAAGATGTGGAAGCAGCCCAAGTGCCCATCAATGGAGGAATGTGTAAGGCAAATGTAGTATAGATATACAATGGAATATTACTCAGCCATAAAAAAGACAAAATTCTGCCATTTGTGACAACATGGACGGACCTTGATGATATTATGCTAAGCGAAATAAGCCAGACAGAGAAAGACAAAGACCATATGATTTCAGTCATATGTGGAAGATAAACAAACACATAGATAAGGAGGGCAAATTAGTGGTTACCAGAGGAGAAGGGGGTGGGGGAAGGGCAAAAGGGGTAAGAGGGCACATATGTGTGGTGATGGATAAAAACTAGACTATTAGGGAGTTCTTGTCAAGATGGCACTGTGAGCAGACGTTGAACTCGCCTACTCCCACAAACACAACCAGGTTACAACAATTTTAGGAAGAATCACCTTGGATTGAAAACTGAAAACTGGATGAAAAGAACCCCTACAACAAGGGAAAGTCCTGACGAAAGCAGAAGAGGCAGTAACTCCGGCCGGAGAGGAAAAAAGCCACCTTTGGGAGCAGCGGAACTTCTCAGCTGGCCAGGCGGGAGCCAACCTAAGGTATGCAACCCTCCCTGGAGGAGTGAGGTCCGGAGCGGGGACAATACTGCTATAACCATCCTTCGGACTCAGCCCAACTGAGAGGGGGGTCTTACTGTCTGGCTTTGCTGGCTATTAACTGCAGCGAGGACACCCCAGAAAAGCTATCGGCTGAAAGCCGAAAAGATCCGGGTCTTAAAGGTCCCATGCACAAACTCACTCATTGCAGCAACCTAAAATCACCAGAGAGAAGGCTGACTGTCCTTTGGTGAAACGAGACTCACCTGGTGGGCTCTGGGGGCATCTTGGTGAGAGGAGGATCCTCTCCGGAGACTGAGACATTGGGGGGTGGCTGATGTTCTGAGCTGGTCCAGGCATGCTGATACCGACACAGTTGGGGGCCATTGAGGTGAGTCCCTTGGGCTGTTAGCCCAGGGGTCTGCCACACCCACTAGAGCACAGATTTAATCCAGTTCAGCCAGGGCAGGCAACCCACCCTAGGGACTGGCCCCATCTAACAGCAAGCCCTCAGGCTACTTTTCAGCCTGCATTGACTGAGTGCCTTGATCCTCTATAGGCAGGCAAAGGTGTCTGCCTCTGTGGGGCAGAGCTTGTGTGAGGACCTGGTGAACTGTGGGGGGCATTGGGGCAGAGGTGGGGGCCTCTGCAGTGTGGCGGTGGGGTACACTCCAGGGATTGAGAAGTGTGCACGGACCAGGACTGTGCTGACAGTGTATGTGGTCCAGAGGGGGGTGAGGATTAACAGCGGCAGAAGACTTGTGTTTCACAAATAGCCATAAAAAGGATCAGCCCCACCTTCCAAAGCCTGAAACAACTGAGCGCTTCCATGCCAAGAGCTAGCCCTACTCAGCTGCACTCCTAAGAGAACTGACATCAGCCTTGTTGGCCTCAGGCCTATCACGATTGTATGCCCCTGAGCCTAGCAACCAGCTACACTGGGTACCAACCCAATTAAGAGGACAATTGCAATAAGAGTGTGCTAGTAGGCAGGACCAAGATGGCGGAATGAGTGGTCTTCTTTGTCTCTCCCCCATCAAATCTACAACTAACTGGACATTCACCAATTAACAAAGGATATCCAGATAGCATCTCAAGATGCCTAAGAGTCTCGTGCTACTATACATTGGAGGGCGGACAGACTTTCCCCCAGGAGGAGGTGGAAATAGGTGAAAACTCTCCGACCCCTGACCCCCGACCCCTGGACAGCCTAGTTCCTTCAGGAGGCTCTCTTCCAGCAGACTCCCTCATTGCATCGCCACACACCAAGGGTGGGAGTATGCACTCACCAGCGGAGCGACGGTGGAAACAGGTGACGACAGCCCTACTCAAGCCTCTTGTGATTACGCCTAAGCCCAGGGGGAATCCCCAGGGTCCCCCACCCACTGGCAGGGAAGGCCTCCACTCGCCATTAGCAGGGAGGCACTGTCCAGAATCCAGAACAAAGGGAAGCTCCCGGTGGGCGAATTCCCTGGCATGGCACCTGACCGCAAGCTGCTGCTGGGCCCACGGTCTCCGGTGCACAGGTCGGTGCAGGGGGCATCTGGACTTCCTGTGGACATGCTTGGAGACAGGGTTGGAGCTCCAGCGCCCAGCTCTACATCTCAGGGGGAGGCTCTGGGGTCCCACACCCCCACAGCAGGGAAAGCCTCTGCTCGCCATTAGCTGTGAGGCCACGCCCAGAATCCAGAACAAAGGGAAGCTCCTGGTGGGCAGATTCCCTGGCACAGCACCAGAGCGCCAGCTGCTGCTGGGCCCACGGTCTCCAGCACACAGGTTGGTGCAGGGTGTGCCCGGACTTCCCGTGGACGTGCTTGGTGACTGGGTGGAGCTCCAACACCCAGGTCTGTGGCCCGGGGGGATGCTCCAGGGCCCTGCACCCCCCCAGCAGGGAGGGCCTCTGCTCACCATTGGCAGGGAGGCCCTGTCCAGCATTCGGAGCACCAGGAAGCTCCCTAGAGCAGAATTCCCCACAAGGCAGCAGCTTCCAAGCCACCGCCAGGCCCATGGACTCTGGCCATGTCTGAGATGAGGCAAGGGCCTCCCAGAGATCTCGTGAGAGTGGGGTGGGGCAGAGTGGAGCTCCGGTGAAATGGCTATGTAGGCCTGGGGGGCACTCCAGGTTCCTACAGCAGCCTCAGTGAAAGCCTCTGCACAGCACTAGTGGACAGGTCCTGACTGGCAATTGCAAGGCAGGAAGGCCCTGGGGCAAAAGTAGCACAGCTAGGTGAGCTAAAGACAGACTGCAGAAGATACCCATAGCTCTGCAGGGACCTATAGTGGACAAGTGTGATCTGGTGGGCTCTGTTAGGGACAAAGTGGCGATTATAGGTGATCCTGCTCCTGGCTGCTGGGAAAGCCCACAACACCACTGCAGACCACAAGGAGGGAGCGCATCTAAGTGGGGTGCAACAGTAGGCACTAGCAGCCTGAGGCCCCCTTGCGATTGCTCCCACAACCCGCGAGGGACCCCACAGGACCACTGTGACTACAAGGAGGGGTCCAGGCCCAGTCAGTAACAGCTGGCAGCGTTCCTGGTTGGTGCAGTCTAAACAGCTGCCCCCCAAACACCAGTTGCAACAAGTGAAAGCAGTGACTAAACTCTATCTCTATGTGGAGGCACAAATCCACACCATCAAGCAGTATGAAAAAATATATTAAATCTCCAGAACAGAAGGAAAATGATAAGCACCCAGAAAACAATCCCAAAGACAATGAAATCTATAACCTAAATGACGATGATTTCAAAACTGCCATTATTAAAAAAACTCAACAAGTTAAAAGAGAATTCAGATAGACAACTCAATGAGTTCAGGAGCTATGTCACAAAAGAGCTTGACACCATAAAGAAGAACCAATTCGAAACACTAGAGATGAAGAACACAATGGAGGAGATGAAGAAAAATCTGGACTCTATGAACAGTAGGGTCGATAATATGGAGGAAAGAATTAGCAATTTGGAGCATAGGAATATAGAAATGCTGCAGACAGAGGAGGAGAGAGAACTAAGACTAAAAACAAATGAAGAAACTCTCCGAGAATTATCCGACTCAATTAGGAAATGCAACATAAGGATTATAGGTATACCAGAGGGAGAAGCGAAGGAGAAGGGGGCAGAAGGCCTGTTCAAAGAAATAATAGCTGAGAACTTTCCAAATTTGGGAAGAGAGATGGAACTTCATGTGACAGAATAGATCTCCAAACTTTATTAATAAATGTGATAGATCTCCAAACTTTATTAATGCAAGAAGACCAACCCCAAGGCATATAGTAGTGAAACTAGCAAAAGTCAATGACAAAGAGAAAATACTAAGAGCGGCCAGGCAGAAGAAAATAGCTTACAAAGGAAACACCATAAGGCTATCAGCAGATTTCTCAGGAGAGACCTTACAGGCTAGAAGAGATTGGAATGAAATATTCAAAACTCTGAAGGACAAAAACCTGCAGCCAAGAATACTCTACTCAGCAAAAATATTCTTCAAATACGATGGAGAAATAAAAACTTTCCCAGGTAAACAAAAGTTAAGGGAGTTCATTGCCACAAAACCTCCTGTTCAAGAAATGCTCAGGAAGAACCTCATTCCTGAAAAATCAAAAAAAGGAAAGGGGTTACAAAATCCAGAACAAAGGAGATAAGCAGAAGGACAATACAACAAAGTAACAGCTCTCCATCAGGACAAAATGCAAAACAACTGGAAAACAAGTGATAAAATGGCAACAGTAGGCCTCCACGTTTCAATAACCACTCTAAATATGAATGGATTTAACTCTCCAATCAAAAGGCACAGAGTGGCAGGATGGATCAAAGAACAAGATCCAACAATATGCTGCCTCCTGGAAACACACCTCAGCCCCAAAGACAAACACAGACTCAAAGTTGAAGGGATTAAAGACAATACTCTAAGTTAATATTGAACAAAAGAAAGCAGGTGTCGCCATACTTATATCAGACAAAGTAGACTTCAAAGCAAAACGGATAAAGAAAGACAAAGAGGGGCAGTATATAATGATAAAAGGGATGCTCCACCAAGATGACATAACACTTATAAATATATACACACCTAACACAGGAGCACCAAAATTTGTAAAGAAACTATGAAGAAAACTAAAAGGAGACATCAACAGCAATACAATAATAGTAGGGGACCTCAACACCCCATTAACACCAATGGAAAGATCATCCAGACAGAAAATCAACAAGGAAATCATAGAATTAAATGAAAAATTAGATCAGATGGACCTAGTAGATGTATATAGGACACTTCATCCAAAAACAGCAGGTTACGCATTCTTCTCAAGTATGCATGGAACATTCTCAAGGATAGACCATATCTTTGGAAACAAAGCAAGCATCAATAAGTTCAAGAGGGTTGAAATAATATCAAGCATCTTTTCTGATCATAATGCTATGAAACTAGAAATCAACTACAAGAATAAAGCTGGAAAGGGCCAAAAATGTGGAGACTAAACAACATGCTACTGAACAAACAATGGATTATTGAAGAAATTAAAGAAGAAATCAAACATTATCTGGAGACAAATGAAAATGAAAACATACTGTACCAAATTATTTGGGACGCAGCAAAGGCAGTCCTAACAGGGAAATTCATTGCAATACAGGCTCACTTCAATAAGCAAGAAAAATCTTAGATAAAGAACCTCAAACGACACCTAACGGAATTAGAAAAAGAAGAATAAACAAAGCCCAAAGTCAGTAGAAGGAGGGAAATAATAAAAATTAGAGCAGAAATAAATGATATTGAAACAAAAAAGACAGTAGAAAGGATCAATGAAACAAAGAGTTGGTTCTTTGAAAAAATTAACAAAATCGACAAACCTTTAGCCAGACTCACGAAAAAAAAAGAGAGAAGTCTCGAATAAATAAAATTAGAAACGAGGAGGAGAAATCACAACAGATACTGAAGAAATAAAAAGGATCATAAGAGAATACTATGAAAAACTATATGCCAACAAATTGAACAACCTAGAAGAAATGGATAAATTCCTAGACTCTTACAACCTACCCAAACTGAATCAGGAAGAAATAGGGAATCCGAATAGACCAATCACAAGTAAAGAAATAGAAACAGTAATCAAAAACCTCCCCAAAAATAAGAGTCCAAGACCAGACGGCTTCTCTGGAGAATTCTACTAAAGATTCAAAGAAGATTTAAGACCTATCCTTCTCAAACTATTCCAGAAAATAGAGGAAGATGGAGCACTCTCTAATACATTCTATGAAGCCAACATCACCCTGATCCCCAAACCTGACAAGGACAACACAAAGAAGGAAAACTACAGGCCAATATCACTGATGAACATAGATGCAAAAATCCTCAACAAAATTTTGGCAAACCAAATACAGCAATACATCAAAAAGATTATACACCATGATCAAGAGGGATTTATACCAGGGACACAGGGATGGTTCAACATCCACAAGTCAATCAACGTGATTCACTACATTAACAAAATGAGAAACAAAAACCACATGATCATCTCAATAGATGCAGAGAAAGCATTCGACAAGATCCAACATCCATTTATGATAAAAACTCTAAATAAAATAGGTATAGAAGGAAAGTACCTCAACATAATAAAGGCCATATATGACAAACCCACAGCCAACATCATCCTCAATGGACAAAAACTGAAACCCATCCCTCTCAGAACAGGAACAAGACAAGGATGCCCACTTTCACCACTCTTATTCAACATAGTACTGGAGGTTTTGGCCAGAGCAATTCGGCAGGAAAAAGAAATAAAAGGAATCCAAATAGGCAACAAAGAAGTAAAACTCCCGCTGTTTGCAGACGACATGATCTTATATATAGAAAACCCCAAAGAATCCATAGAAAAACTATTAGAAACAATCAACAACTACAGCAAAGTTGCAGGGTATAAAATCAACATACATAAATCAGTAGCATTTCTATATGCTAACAATGAACTAACAGAAAAAGATCTCAAGAACTCAATCCCATTCACGATCGCAACAAAAAGAATAAAATACCTTGGGATAAATTTAACCAAGGAAGTGAAAGATCTATACAATGAAAACTACAAGACCTTATTGAAAGAAATTGATGATGACATAAAGACATGGAAAGACATTCCATGCACATGGATTGGAAGAATAAACACAGTTAAAATGTCCATACTACCTAAAGCAATCTACAGATTCAACACTATCCCAATCAGAATTCCAATGTCATTCCTTACAGAAATTGAACAAAGAATCCTAAAGTTCATATGGGGCAACAAAAGAACCCGAATTGCTAACGCAATCCTGAGAAAGAAGAACAAAGCTGGAGGCATCACAATCCCTGACTTCAAAACGTACTACAAAGCTACAGTAATCAAAACAGCATGGTACTGGTACAAAAACAGATGCACAGATCAAAGGAACATAATTGAAAGCCCAGAAATAAAACCACACATCTATGGACAGCTAATTTTTCACAAAGGAGCTGAGGGCCTACAACGGAGGAAACAAAGTTTCTTCAACAAATGGTGCTGGGAAAACTGGACAGCCACACGTAAAAGAATGAAAATCAACCATTCTTTTTAACCATTTACTAAAACAAACTCAAAACGGATCAAAGACCTAAAGATTAGGCCTGAAACAATTAGTCTTCTAGAAGAGAATATTGGCAGTAGACTCTTTGACATCAGCTTCAAAAGAATCTTTTCGGACACCATAACCCCTCACATGAGGGAAACAATAGAAAGAATAAACAAATGGGACTTCATCATACTAAAGAGCTTCTTCAAGGCAAGGGAAAACAGGATTGAAACAAAAAAAACAGCCCACTAATTGGGAAAAAATATTCACAAGTTATTTATCCAACAAAGGGCTAATCTCCATAATATACAAAGAACTCACACAACTCAACAATAAAAAATCAAACAACCCAATTACAAAATGGGCAGGGGACATGAACAGACATTTCTCCAAAGAAGATATACAGATGGCCAATAGACACATGAAAAGATGCTCATCATCACTAATCATCAGGGAAATGCAAATCAAAACTACACTGAGATATCACCTTACACCTGTTAGAATGGCAAAAATATCCAAAACCAAGAGTGACAAATGTGGGAGAGGCTGTGGAGAAAAGGGAACCCTCATACACTGTTGGTGGGAATGCAAACTGGTGCAGCCACTATAGAAGACAATATGGCGATTCCTCAAGAAGTTAAGAATAGAAATACCTTATGACCCAGCCATCCCACTACTGGGTATCTATCCTAAGAACCTGAAATCAGCAATTCCAAAAGTCCCATGCACCCCTATGTTTATTGCATCATTATTCTCAACAGCCAAGTCATGGAACCAACCTTAATGCCCAGCAACTGATGATTGGATAAAGAAGATGTAGTATATACAATGGAATACTATTCAGCCATAAAAAAGGACAAAGTCGTCCCATTCACAACAACATGGATAGACCTTGAGTGTATTATGTTGAGTGAAATAAGCCAGACAGAGAAAGATGAACTCTGTATGACTCCACTCATAGGTGGTAGTTAACATATGGACAAAGAGAACTGATCGGTGGTTGCCAGGGGAAAAGGGGGTGGGGGGAGGGCACTAGGGGTGAAGTGGTATACCTACAACATGACTAATAATGATGTACAACTGTAATTTCACAAGGATGTTAACTTTCATAACCTTAATAAAAAAAAATTGACTATTGGTGGTGAATATGATGCAGTCTATACAGAAAATGACCTATAATAAGGTACACCTGAAATTTACAAGGTTATAAGCCAATATGACATCACTAAATTAATTAAACTTTTTAAAAAAGTGAATGAGAAATAAAAACTTTCTCAGACAATTGATAATTGAGAAAACTTTTTGCCAGAAGAGCTGCCTTGAAAGAAATGTTTCAAGTTCTTTAGATTAAAGGAAAATAATATAGGTCAGAAACTCAGGCCTGCATAAAGAGTGGAAGAACATCAAAGAAGGGATAAGTGAAAGTGAAATAAAATTTTATTTTTCTTATTTTTAATTTGCCTAAGAAGTAACAGTTTGTTCAAAATAATAAGGTCAAAAAAGCATTCAAATGTATGTTTGTGTGTGCATATATATAAGTGAAGTGAATGACAGCAGCCAAAATAAGAACTGGAAGACAAGAATTAGGAATATCTTGTTATTATAAGGTACTCACACTATCTGTGAATCAGTATAGCATTATTTGTAAGTGGGCTTTGAACACTTGTAAATGTATTTGCAAAATCTAGGACAACTGCTAAAAAGGGTAAAAAAATAAAAAAGAATTACAGCTAGTATTCTAAGACAGAATAGAAAATGGAATCATATAAAATGCTCAGTTAAAATCACAAAAGGCAGAGAGAGAGGAAGATAAAAATAGAAACAAAGAACAATATGCAATAAATAGAAAATAGTAGCAAATATGACAGATATTAATCCAAGCATATAAGGAACACTTTGAATATCAGTGTTAGAAGGCATAGATTAAAAGACAGAGAATTTCAGATTGGATCATAAAAAGAAAACCAAGTTTATATTGTATACAAGAAACATACTTTAAATATATAGACACATGTATATTAAAGGTAAAGAATGGAGAAAGATATACCATGCTAACACTAATCAAACCAACCAGGAGTAGCTAATTTGAGATAGAAAAAATTCAAAACAAAGAAAGTTATGAGCGATACAGAAGGGCATTACATAAAGATAAAGGGGTTAACTCTCCATGTAGACATAATAATCCTTCAAATATAAGTGCCTAACAACAGAGCATCAAATTGTGTGAGAAAAACTGATAGAACTGAAAGGAGAAATAGATAAATCCATTACCATAGTTGGAAACTTCAACACTACTCTTTCAGCAATGGACAGATCCAGCAGGTAGAAAATCGGTAAGAGTGTAGAATAACTCAACACCACCACCAATCAAGTGGATACAATTGACACCTACTACATCCAACAGCAGAATACACATTCTTCTCAAAATCACGTGGAAAATTCACCAAGATAGACAACATTCAGGGCCATAAATAAACCTTCACAAATTTAAAAGAAAAGAAATCATACAATGTCTGCTGTCAGAACATAATGGAATTAAACTATAAATCAATAACTGAAACTGGAAAATCCCAAAATACATGGATCTTGAGCAACTCACTTCTAAAAATCATGAGTCAAAGAAGAACATCAGGAAAAATTTAAAAATATTTTTAACTAAGTGAAAACATAACTTTTCGAAATTTGTGGGATACAGCACAAGCAGTGCTTGGGGGAAGTTTTAGCATTGAATGCAAATATTACAAAAGAAGAAAGATCTGAAATCAGTAATCTAAATTTCCACCTAAGGAAACTAGAAAAACAAGCGCAAATTAATTCCAAAGTAAGCAAAGTAAAAGGAATAATAAAAATTAACGTGTAAATCAATGGTATTGAAAACAGGAAATCAATAGAGAAAATCAATGAAACCAAAAGTTGGCTCTTTGAAAAGTTCAATAAAATTGGTAAGACGTTAACTGTGCTAACTAAGAAAAAAAGAGGACATAAATTGCTAATACCAAAAATAAAAAAGAGGACATCACTACAGAGCCCATAGACATTAAAAGGATAGTAATTACTATGAGCAACTCTATGGCTACAAATTTGATAGCTTAGATGAAATGGACCAACTCATTGAAAGACACAATCTCCCAAAATTTACACAAGAAGAAAGAGACAATGTGAATAGGCTTTTATGTATTAAAGAAATCAAACCAATAATCATCCAAAATAGGATGAACAGGCCCAGATGAGTTCACTGGTGAATTATACCAAACATTTAGGATAAAATTATACCAGTTCTTTACTATCTCTTTCAGAGGATATAAGGCAGAGGGAATATTTCCTACGTCATTCTATCAGGCCAGCATCATTCTACTACTAAAACTAGCCAAAGACATTTCAAGAAAAGAAAACTACAGATCAATATCTATCAAGAACCTAGATGCAAAAACCTTCAACAAAATGTTAGCAAATTGAGTCCAACAATATGTAAAAAGAAGTATACACCATGACCAAATGGCATTTATCCCAAGTATGCAAGCCTAGTCCAACATTTGAAAATAAATTAATGTAATCTACCACATCAACAGGCTAAAGAAGAATAATCACATGATCATTTAAAGATTTTATTTTTCCTTTTTCTCCCAAAGTCCCCTGGTACATAGTCATGTATTTTTAGTTGTAGGTCCTTCTAGTTGTGGCATGTGGGATGCCGCCTCAGAATGGCTTGATGAGTGGTGCCATGTCCGTGCCCAGTATTCGAACCGACAAAAGCCTGGGCCACTGAAGCAGAGTGGGTGAACTTAACCACTCGGCCACAGAGCCAACCCCTCACATGATCGTTTAAATGGAAGTCAAAAAAGCATTTGAAAAAATCAACAACCGTTGATGATAAAGACTCTCAGTAAAGAAAGAATAATGGGAACTTTTCTAAACTGATAAAGAATATTTACAAAACTGACAGCTAATATACTTTATGATGAGACACTATAAGCTTTCCCACTAAGATCAGGAGTGCAGCAAGGATTTTCCCTTTCCCCACTCCTATTCAAAATCATATTGGAAGTCCTAGATACTTTAATAAAACAAGAAAAGAAAATAAAAGGTATACTGATTGAGAAGGAAGAAATACAACAGTCTTTGTTTGCAAGTGGCATGATTGACGTGTATAAAATCAGAAAGAATCAACAGAAAACTTCTGAAACTTATGAGAAATTATAGCAATATTGCACAATACAAGGTTAATATACAAAAGTAATTTATTTTCTTACATACCAGCAATGAGCAAGTAGAATTTGAATTAAAACACAGTACCATTTACAATAACAAGTCTCAAAATGAAATATTTAGGTCTAAATTAGACAAAATATGTATAAGATCTGTATGAGAAAACCTATAAAATCTGTTTAAAAAACCAAAGAACTAAATAAATGGAGAAATAATTCATGTTCATGGATAGGAAGACTTAATATTGTCAGGACATCAGTTCCTCTATTTTGATCTATAGATTCAACGAAACCGTAGAAATTTATTTCACAGACTTTGATAAACTGATCACAAAGTTTAAATGGAAAGACAGAAGACTTAGAATAACGAGTAAAATATTGAAGAACAAAGTTGGAAGAAATCAAGACTTAAATAAAGCTACGGTAATCACGACAATGTGCTATAGGTGAAGGAATAGATAAACAGATCAATGAAACAGAATTGAAACCTCAGAAATAGATCCATATAAATATAATCAACTAATGTTTGAGAAAGGCAATACGATGAAGCAAAGATAACCTTTTCAATAAATGGTGCTGAAACAACTAGACATCCACATGCAAAAAAATGAATCTAGTTACAGATTTTATATCCTTCATAATAATTAGCTCAAAATATATTATGGAGGAAGATTGTCACAGATGTTAGCTCAGGGCAAATATTCCTCAGAAAGGAAAAAAAAAAAAAGATTAAAGAATTATATGTGAAATGCAAAACTGTAAAACTCCTAAAAGATAACATAAGGGAAAACCTAGATGTCCTTGGTTATGGTGATGACATTTTAGATATAGCACCAAAGGTATGATCGATGAAAGAAAGAACTGATAAGCTGGACTTCATTGAAACTAAAAATTTCTGCTCTGTGAAAGACACTATGAAGAGAATGAGAAGACAAGTCACAGACAGGGAGGAAATATTTGCAAAATACACTTCTGATAAAAGACTTTTATACAAAATATACAAAGAACTCTTAAAATTCAACAATAAGAGAACAAAAATCCCAATAAAAAAATGAACCAAATACCTTAACAGACACCTCACCAAAGAAGATATACAGATGGCAAATAAACTTGTGAAAAATTGCTTCACATCATATGTCATTAGGGAAATGCAAATTGAAACAATGATGAGATACCACTACACATCTATTAGAATGGCCCAAATCCAGAATACTGACAACACCAAATTCTGGTGAGGATGCGGAACAAGGACTCTCATTTATTACTGATGGAAATTCAAAATGGTACAGCCTCTTTAGAAGTCATTTTGGTGGTTTCTTACAAAACTAAACATAATCTTTCCAGACAATTCAGCAATAAAGCTCGTTTGTCTTTACCGAAAGAAGTTGAATACTTACGTCCATACAAAAACCTGCACACAGATGTTCATAGCAACTTTATTCATAATTGCCAAAACTTGGAAGCAATCAAGATGTCATTTAGTAGATGAATGGATAAATAAACTGTAGTAATCAGACAATGGAATACTGTTTAGTGCTAAAAAGAAAAGAGTTCAAGCTATGAAAAGGTGTGCAGGACTTTTAACTGCATATTACTTAGTGAAAGAAACCAGTCTGAAAAGGCTAGATACTGTATGATTCCTACTATAGATCTTTCGTGGAATGGCAAAATCATGGAAACACTAAAAAGATCAGTGGCTGCCAGGGGTAGAGGAGGAGTGATGAATTGATGGAGCATAAAAGATTTTAAAGCAGTGAAAATACTCTGTATGATACAATACTGATGAACATGTCATTATAAATTTGTCCAAACCCATAGAATGTACAATACCAACAGCAAAACCTAATTTAATCTATTGACTATGGGTGATAATGAAGTGTCCCATGGAGGTTCATCGATGATAAATACCACTCTGGCAGGGAATGTTAAATTGTAAGGAAGGCTGTGCACATGTAGGCACATAGAATAGCTCTGTACCTTCCAAACCTAAAGCTGCTCTTTAAACAAAATAAAGCTCTTTTCTGAGATATTTCAAGTTCAAAGATCAGTTCTGGGAAAGTTGAATGCTCATCACTCTCCCCGCTGAGATTCCAGGAGCCATGCCTTTGCACGAGTAGGGTAGGGATAATTCACAGGTTGCGAAGTGAGTAATGAGGGGAGTGCTGTCTGGGAAAAGAGTGTAAGGGATTGATGGAATCAGGATTAGGCAGAGAGAAAAGTTTAGTTTGGTATAATAGCATCTGAGGCTTCAGAAAATCCTCATGGGATGAATGCAGAGTTGTTCCAATTGAAGTGAGAGGGTCAGAGATGTGTCTTTGAATTCCCACATCAACCACACTTCGGAAGGTCCTGGTGAGGAGTGTAAGCTTGAGTGAGGCAGCTATTTTTATCGATGCTCAATTCAACATTCCATTGGTCTTTGATATTTTTGCATATTTTTGTGAGTGAGACACTCACTCCTTTGTTCCTATCTTTTCAAGGCTGTTTCTATAGTGAACATCATTGGAAGACAGAGATAGTATCTCCCTCTGGAGCAAAGGGCAGGCATGCTTCCTGTTCAGTAGAATAAAGATAAAGCTTCCAGCTAGAGCCAAGGGTAGACACGCTACTCCCTATTATCAAAGATTCAAATTCCCTTAGTTAGGGTCCCTCTTATGTGATGCAACCCAAGTCATGCGATGTATTATCTTTTGTTCTTTATGTCACGCTTTCAGAAATGGTGCTGATAATATTGATTACTATGATTATACTGAGTACTGAAGTGTTCTTTGTATTTGAATCAGGAGTCTCATGTCTTCTACCAGCATTCATGAAACTGTGGCAGGCTAACTTGTTAGCTTGCAAGTAGTGTAAAATCTCAGACCCTTCATAGTTATTGGCATTCACTAGCAGCAAGCACATTTTCAACAGCTTGGAGAAGGAGTGTCTTGATCCTGAAAGGAGGACCTGGGTAGTGCTTTTTGACACACGTACTAAGAACAATTTGAAATCTTCCAGGAAATGTTCAGAGAAGAATCAAGATTTGGGATTCAGTCTTATGACATGGAAACACACCCATACATATATGTGGAGAGAAATCACCTAAAAAAGCATTGGTACACAGCATTGGGGAGCAAATGGATAAGAAAAATGTAAGAATTAAATCTCAAATGTTGTGTTATAAAGTTATGGTGGGGAGTGGTTTTGTGTAAGAACTCTGGACTTCCTTCAGCCTGTGGAAAATACTGTGAAGCCAGAGTGTTCCCTGAGAATCAAGCAATCTTTTAGAATACTTTGAAGTTATAATATATAATTAATTCCATAATATAAATAAGATGTCCTTTTTTAGCAGAAAATTGTGACCATTTTTCAGGTGTACATAAACTTTAATATAATGGTGTAATAAACACAAAGAAGCAAACAAAAAACTAAAAGAATCTATGATTTAGCTGACTTTTTTCCCATGCACATGTTACAGTCCTCAAGTATTTAATTTAAGCAGTGATACACTACTCACTAATTTATAAAGCCAGTGGGTTATTTTGAAAAGAATTTGATAACTATTGAATTAACTCAAAGCAGTCTTTTCCGATTTAGATACTCATTCTTTTCGGGTTTTCCCCAAATGTCAATTTAGAACTTTTTAGTTGCCAGTGTTCTATTTGACGTAAGGCATGTATGGGAAAATATGGCATGAAGCTCACTCAGAAGCGATGGCTTTAGATGATGAAACAATCAACTGTTATTCCACGTGAAAAATGCACTGAAAAAATCTATAGAAACATTATAGGAAACGAAGATTAGCTATGCTGAGGCAACTGATATCCAGACAGATACAATGACTTAACCATATCAAAAACTCAAAAAGTAGAATAAATTAAATCATTTAAAAACAATTACGTAGATAAAAAGGGAGGCCAGGAAAAGGGTTAGCTAGTACAATACATTACCAATTTTATGGAACTATTTTTTTCAATCTCACTGTTTCTCTATTTGCAATAAATGATTTGGCTTTGTTTGGTTTTTTTCAATGAATCTTTAAGGGAGTTGAGATACTGACTAACCTTTATCCATATAAGGAGAAAGAATACCTGTATTGATATTTCCCAAATAATAATAAAAAAATGATATTTTAATTACTCTAAATTTAAGCTAAAGTATGGGGAAAGAATAGATAGATCTCTTGGAAAAAGAAATTTGAACCTGAGGAAAGCCATTCATCATTTCTATAGTGAAAATTAGTTCATAATTACCAAATCAAAATGTGAGGGGAACATTATTATTTCTAAATCCTTTTGATGGTTAATTTTATGTGTCAAATTGAATGAGCCATTAGATGCTCAGACATTTTGTCAAACATTATTCTGGGTGTGTCTGTGAGGGTGTTTCTAGATGAGATTAACATTTGATTGAGTAGACTACTAAAGCAGATCACCCTCCTTAACGTAGTTGGGTCTCCAACCAATTGAGGACCTAACAGAACAAAAAAGATGAGTAACAGTGAACTCCTCCTGCCTAAGTGCTTCAATTAGGACACTGGTCTTCTGTTTGTCTCAGAGAAGAATTTGCACCATCACCTCTCCTGGTTCTCAGGCCTTGGGTCTTGGGCTGAAACTAAACTACAGGCTCTCCTTGGTCTCTAGCTTTTTGAGTGCAGATCCTGGGACTTCCCAGCCTCCAGCATCATGTGAGACAATTCCTTATAATAAACTATGTATATATATATATGTATATCCTCCATCTTCACTCCTCAACTTATTCAGAATCTAAAGAGTTTAGTCAATTAATATGAGAAAAATATTTGACACATATGTTGGAGTCAAAGTAGTGGTGTACTGGTGAATGTTTAACAGCCAGCTTCCCAAAGAAGGTATGATATTGAACCTCTTAATCTCAAGTTCCTATGCCTGATGCACAGTAAGCCAATCACTGAGACATCCATGCTTGGAGATGGAGAAAGCTTTATGCAAACTGGTCAAAACAAGAAGGCAAAAGAATAGGTTCTCTCAAATCCACCTCACCAAGAGAAGAAGGCAGGCAGTTTTATAGAGCTAAAGGACTAGAGGAGGAGTTTCAAGGAAACAAAGGGGAAGTCTGTGTTTCTTTCACTCCAGATTAGCCTCTGGGCAATCTGACTTCTGGGCAGCTGGGGGCTGGTTATCTGGTGATCCTTGAAGGCATTCTTTTTCTTCTGTAAAACAAACTCATAAATCTTTGTGACACTTGAGTCACTCAGGTTAAAGAAGAAAACAGCAAATTGACAAGGTTAACATCTTTTCATCCATGTATGTGTGGGGAACAAAGTTCAGAGTAATCTTAGTGAATATTCACAGTATCCCTCAGGGACTGGCTTCAGGTAGAGGGACTGATTTAAAGGTTTTGCCAGTTTCCATGGTGTAAAATTTCCCACCAGGGTCGTTTCATGTTATCAGTGTGACGTCACCAAACAAATCTTTGAGAAAGTGTGAGCCAGCTCTGGCATGCCATGACTCAAAAAAATTGTGCATAAAACTTCAAAATAGAGTGGGTATTTCAAGGGATGATGGTATCTGCTTTTAATAGGCGATGTAGAATTGAATATAAGAGATTTATCATTTGGGATGATTTGCATCAAGTAATCTTCTATTTACCTGAGAGACCTTTTTGATGAATCTGTTCTCCCAACTTGAAACACATTTTCAATCTTATTATTAACCTATGAAAATAATAGTCGCTTGCAACACTGACCATTAAAAATACTTTCCATTTTTATTATTTACCTGCTTTACTGAGTTCCCAGCTTTTAGCTAAACATTTTCTGAATAAATATAATATATTCCCCCTTTAGAGATAAAAGGTAGACAATATACATTTTCCATCTCCATTGCAACGTCTTGCTCTTTTGAAGTTTTAAACAGGAGGCTTTAAGTAGGAAATTATAGGGCAAAAATATTTTGCTTAATCTCATAAAAGCAAATCTAAGCTATGTGAGACCTCGATAGTTTTAAAATTATTTACACTATTATATGTCACATAAAATTTTACACCAATTATTTGGTAATTAATAGAATATATTTAGTTTATTTGTAGCCAACATATGATGTTACTATGACAGCATTAATGTAGTCACAAAGAAAAAAATGTGTTTAATACCTGTTTGGAAATCAGCACACGACATCACCCTTTTAACCTACGTTTCAACATCACTCCTGGCTTCTTTGCTATCATTCTCTTGTAAAGAGAGCTCTGACCTAGTTTCAAGGCTCCACTACAGACTGCATATGCAAATGTAATCCTTGCCGTATTATGTTTGGGATTTGCAAATGCTAACATACAGATTCTCGCACACAGTGCTGAAGAGATTGCACTATGCATTGTACTCTAATATAAATATTTTTTATGTCTATTAGAACACATATGTAACCTAGATGAAGTTGAAAAAACCCAAGCACCACCAAAGAAATCAATTATAGACTCTTCTCTCACAGAAAAACTTCCACATTACTTGTTGGCAGACATCCAGTTCCTTATGAGGAATACTCCTCTTCTCCTGACCTTGGATAAAGAAGAGCATTCTAAGAGTGGCACACTTGACGAATACTGGTCTCTGAAATGGTGGTTTTCTTTTAAAAATAGATAGAGGCCTTGGTTTCACTAGGGCATCTCATATTTTCCAGGGATGCTGAAGAAATTAACAAGGGCTCAGAGATGAAGACTGTTGGAAAAGCAGAATTGACAACAAATAACTCAGGATTACAAAGCAATCAACTTCAAATTCCAAAGCCACGTGCTCTGGAGATGAGTAGTGTATCAAGTAAATTTCGTTTTGAGACTTTTTGTTACAGATATTTTGTGTCTTACTCTGGAACACTCTGCACAGGTAATACCAGTAACTCCATAAATCTCCTTTCACTTACATTGAAAATTTGAATTTAAGTCATGTTCTCTGAGGTAAAGGGTCAGGGGTTTTATCCACTAAGCCACCAAACCCCTCATTTCAAGTACTTTTGAGTCCTGGTATTTCTTTGTGACAGAAGACACTCATGAGGAATTACGCACTGTGCCTGAGGCTGAAGAAGTAAAAGAAAGACAGCCTTATTAAGGGTACATGTGCTGCGGCCTGACAGATTTTGACCTTCACAATGACACAAAGGCAAAGACGAATGCAGAAAATCTCCACTGCAGTTAAACACTGTAACAAGACAATCTTTAAGACCTCTAAAAAAAGGGGGAAAAATGTTTGTCAATACAGGGAGGATGAAAACAAATTTAGCATAGGTCTGAGAGAAATAAGAGAAAACTCAGAGATAGAAACCTTTAAAAACTGAGGATCAAAGAAGATACTATGGATATGGAATATGAAGTAATTGGTAATTCTGTGTGCTGTCGTCTGATATTGCTTGCCTCTCATAAATGGTTAAGTTGTCAATTAAACTGCTTTTCTCACTTTGAAAACAGGAATGATTATTTTTCCTCAAATAAAAGCCACGGACAGGATACTTTTTAGGCTACTTTTAAAAGTATATTCTGATTGGAAAATAAATACTCCAAGATTTAACCACCAAAAAGATATGAGCAAATGCAGAGAACACTACTAATTTAATTATATTTTGATCCTAAATTAAGGGTAGGGGTGGTGTATGATAAAAACAAACCAAGGAAAACTCACCTGGTACCATAACTTCCATGCTGAGCAAACAGCATTTGTGCAGTAGAATTACAACCAGAATAACATATGTTTAGCTTTAAGTAAAAAATATTGTCACATCTCTGTCTTTTAATTTTTGCTAATGAATGACACTAGACCCATACCCTAATCAGCAGAAAATTGTCTCCTCTTCTCTGTTTTCTCACAGCTTTGCCCAAAGCATCTTGGCTTGTGTCGGGTGTCCAGTCTAGTCTAAAGCGGTTTAATTCTCCTTTCAAACGCCAGGGGAGAGACAGCGCTGGAAGGTCCGCTGCAACCATTGCTTCTCAAGCTGTCAGAGTCCTCATCAGCAGCATCCAATTACAGTTGCTCACGGTAGTATTGCAAAGACCTATTTTCATCTCAAAATAGAAAGAAATGAATAAATCAAAACCACCAATATGAGTTAAATCATTCCAGCAAAATCTAACATTTAATGATTTGCTTAACCGAAATTAACATTTTTCTAAAAATCCATGTATATTTTTATTATAAAATTTCTAAAGGACACAAATGATTCTTAATTCTTGCTTTTTTAAATTACAACTACAATTATATTTAAATTTAGAATAATTTTAAGTTGTGCTTTATCATAATTTGTTAAGGAAACTTTTAGTTATTGAAATCACATTCATTAGGAAGAGAAATTAACTTTGTGTAACACTCATAGGTCAGAATTCATGGTTATTTTTATTAACTTAATATATATCAATTATCCTGTCATAACTACAGCACCTATATATCGATAAATTTAAAAGGTACATCTTAATCCCAGGACATAATTGCAATACTGATTTTGCAAAACTTCTATGTAAATTTACCCAAATATATTCTTTTTCTGTTTACTCTTTAGATGGCCTAAGAAATGGACAGCTATTTCTTCACACTTGCTATATAATGATTCATAAGGCAGCTTGAAAAAAAGATACAGAAGTAGCTGTTCACAGAGTTATCTAGAATGAACATCAACTGATGAGCACTATACGTAAATATATTCTCTTGTTCTTTGCTTATTAATCTTTCACTTTGCTGTGTCAAAGTTAAATTTATTGCATTCTATGAGTTAACCAGTAGAATTATAGATTCGTGTATCTCTCCACAGCATTTGCATCTTTATATGGGAAATATTTCCCACATTCTTCATCAACTTTACCCTAAATGACTGCCAGATAAAAAGTAACACTGCCAGCGATAACTAAATCAAATCTTTTGGAAAGTGGTTCTCAAACTTTTGGCTGAAATCAGAATTACCTGAAGGGCCTGGGAAAACACAAATTTCTGAGTTCCATCTCCAGAGTTTATGATTCAGTCAACCTGGGGTGGGGCTCAAGAATTTGAGTTTCTTAAAAATTCCCAGAGATGCTAAAATTGCTAGAATGGGAACTTATTTTGAGAAACACTGCCCTAGGGAATCTGTGTTTTAACAAATTCTTAGGTGATTAGCCAAGCTTAGGAAGCACTGTTACATGACAGGCTCTAGCTAACCTCCTGATACCCAAGCTTCTATCCCTGCTTTCATCTCAGCTTATCCCACCCTACCCCCACACTTCTTCCTGCCACGCTTCCAGTTATGTCAGTGAATGATGCTTCTGCAAATCATGATTCAACACAGTCAAGAATTGGAATTTGAAGGAGTCAGCTACTTCTTTCTTTACATGATATGAAACACTTTTACAGGTTTTACTGGGCTATATTCTAATTTTGGCTTAATCTACTGTGCTTTCTATCCAGATTATGCATTACAAATGTAAATACCTACAAGGACTAGGAAGATAGAATAAATGAGATGTGCAGGTTGAGCAGAAACTGGTGAACAGGATGGCCCATGTCCTGTCTAAGCGGAGAAACACAATCCCCTCCAATAAGCTATTACTATAAAAGAATATGAGCCCAATATTAACAAGCAGTGAGTTTTGTTTGTTTTTTTCTAAGAGAAGGATCAAATCTAGATTTGCATGGGAGTGTAAATGCAGGCATTTAATATTTGTTCAGTGAATAAATAAATCTATGATTTTCATAAACTTTACTTTAGACTAGTTTTAGGTCTTTTAGGTTTCAAAGTAGTACAGAGTTTCCATATGTCCCTCATCACTTTTATTTTTAACATCTTACATTTTCATGGTATATTTGTTACAACTCTGGAGCCAAGTTTGGTATATTATTATTAACTAAATTCCACAATTTATTCAGATTTCACTAGTTTTTCCCTAATGTTCTTGTTCTGTTGCAGGATCCCATCCAAGAGAGATTATATTTAATTGTATGTCTCCTCAGACTTCTTTTGTCTGTGATGTTTCTCAGAATTTCCTGGTTCTTTATGACCTTAACGGTTTTAAGGAGCCCTGGTAAGGTATTGCACACAATGTCACTCAGTTTATCAAAAGTTTTTCTAATGTAGGGGTTTATCTAATGTTTTCTCCTGGGGTTTAAACTAGGGGTATATGTTTGGGGGGAAGACCACAGAGATAAAGTACCATGCTTGTCACATTACCTGGAAGGTAATGTCATCAACAGGGCTCATCACTGATGATGTTAATGATGGCCTGCCAGAAGGAAGCAATGTTTGCCAGGATTCTCCACTGTAAAGTTACTCTTGCTGCCTTTTCATAATCTACTCTTTCAAAGCAAGTCACTAAGCAGAATCCACTCTCAAGAGGGGCATGAGCACTTCTACCTTCTTGAGGGTAGAGTATCTTCATGAATGATCTGAGATTAATCTGTAAGAGAGATTTGCCTATTCTCACTCACAGCAACAGTCTCTTTTAATAAAAAAAAATTAATAAGAAAGCATTCTTCAATTTAACATAATGTGACATTTTAAGAGAAGAATGCCATTCTTCATTTTATTCTAATGGAGCAATCTTGGTAATTAAAATATTACTCTCTAAATTCTGATACCCTATAATACCTTTGACCAACGCGACTTCTAAAATTGCATGCACATTGATGAAATCTCACCACTGGGAATCATCCAGATATTGCAGAGGAAAGAGCACAGCCTGAACGAGTTAGTAAAGTAAATCTTCTCTGGGATAAAGCAGGATAAGGCAAGGCTTTGAAGACTATATGATATACAAAGGACAAGGATAAACAATGCACATTGCCTTTGATTGACTCAGCCCTCCTAAATATATTAAAAAATCCGACAGCTAACCACATATTTAGATTTTCTTTGCTAGGGCCGACAAAGAAACAAAGAACAAAAATAAAAAAAATAATAGAAGTTTATGCAAGGAAAGAAGTTCAGCCATCATTAATTTAAAAACCTCATTTTATATAAAGAAATGTTTAATCTGAAAACATTGAAAGCCTTGCATTGTGGTATACAGCTATTCGAGGAATAAATAGCATTATCCCCCATTTTTCTGACTCCCAAGTCAGTGCTTTATATATTACCCTCTATTTTACTGTGAAGAGTCAGACAGGAAAATTAACCTTGACCTGGAGAGAATACTCAAACACAGTTTTCTTTGTTCTTGTGCTGGTTTGTGTTATGTCGACTTAGCTAAGGCTCAGAATGTTTCCATGAATCACCTTCCTATGGTTTTGGCTAAAAGTAGAATTTACGAGAAATTTGGAAGGTTAAAAAAAAAGTTTCCCAAGAGATGGAAATTTCCATTTCTACACACCTTGCTCTGAGATCCCTCTTCCCCACTGCTCTTCAATTGCCAGGTGTACTTGACTTCTTGGATTTTTCCTGCAGCTTTGACTTGTATACCAGCACACGCATTTTCTCTGATTTATTGACTTCCTCCTTCCAGACATTTTTCGAACTACCTCTTAGCCCCCTCTTTTGGATGAGATCTAATTCATATGACATATCTCTGATTCCATAGTGCTTAGTAACTCTATATTCTGTTTTTCTTCCAGTTTTATTGAGATATTATTGACATACAACACTCTATAAGCTTAAGGTATACAGTATAATGCCTTGACGTATGTATCTATTGCAAAATGATTACCACAATGAGTTTAGTGGTAATCCACCCCTCATCCATCACCTCATATGGCTCTAAAATCTATTTTTGTCCTTGTGGTGAGAACTTTTAGGATCTATTCTCTTAACAACTTTAAATATACTACATAGAGTTGTTAAATATAGTCATCGTGTTGTACATTACATCACCACTACTTACTTATCTTATAAATGGAAGTTTATACTTTTTGACCTCCTTCATACAACCATTCTATTTTCTTGACTGACATCTGATTAGCATGTATTTTTTTTTTCTATTTTGTTTTGTTTTGTTTATGCTTTACCTCTGTAGACTACCAAATGAAGGAAAAGGAAGTATTCCTTTTGGAAATAAGGGGAAGCTTTACTATAAATAAGATGATTAAAAAAACAAGGAATGATAGAAATTACCAGTGAATTTTTTACTTGTATTAGTCTTCTCAGGCTGCCATAACAAAATACCATGGACTGGGTGTGTGTTTAATGACACAAATTTATTTTCTCGCAGTTCTGGTGGCTAGAAGTCCAAGATGACAGGCCGTCATGACCGCTTTCTGGTGTTTTCTGAAGGCCTCTGTTCCTGGCTTTCAGGTGCCATTTTCTTGTTATTCCCTCCTATTTCCTTTCCTAGATGTGTGCATGCTGAGAAAGAGAACTATTTCTGGTATCTCTTTTTATAAGAATACAAAGTCTATCTGACCAGGGCCCCACCTTAATTACTTTAGAATCCTCATCTCCAAATACAGCCACACTGGGATTTAAGATCTCAACATATGAATTCTGTGGGTAAACAATCAGTCCGTAACATAACTTAAGCAAATAAAAACAAGTAATAAACCAAATGTATAAATATATAAACAAATAAGTTAAAAAAATGAGAGGATGACTGATTTAAATATTTCAGACCAGATATTCCTGTGTTGACATTAAATTTACATCAATCTGATTTTCTTTTTTCTTTGAGGAAGATTAGCCCTGAGCTAACATCTGCTGCCAATCCTCCTCTTTTTGCTGAAGAAGATTGGCCCTGAGCTAACATCTGTGCCCATCTTCCTCTATTTTGTATGTGGGATGCTTGCCACAGCATGGCTTGATAAGTAGAGCGCAGGTCCGCGCATGGTGTCCAAACCAGCGAGCCCGGGCCTCCAAAGCAGAGAGCGTGAACTTAACCACTATACCATCGGGCGGCCCCCCAATCTGATTTTTAAGAATTGATTGGGGATGCTTATCAAAATGCAAATTCCTAGATATGTTGAATCAAAGTCTCTAAGGAGCAGACCTAGCAATACATAATATGACAATGCTCCCTAAATGATTCTTAAGAAAACTGGTTTATAAACAGCTGGTTTAAAACACAAAGTCTAATTCATTGGTAGTCTGTTTTTATTCACATTATGAGAGAGTTTAAGGATGAGATTGACCCTAATTGGAAAGTACTGTACATGATCAGCAGCCGCTACTGTGGACAGAGAAAGAGTGATGGCAGATATGGCAATTATGTGTCATCTTTGCCAAAAGTTAAAAAGAGGTAATGTATAAGATTCATACCTGCAATATGCTCCTTTAACTGAATATGGTTTGTCCTTTAAGTTTTTAAAGTTTACTTAAAAGTAAATTAAAAAAAGTTTGACATCTATTGTGAACATTTATAGCAAAAGCTAAACCAAATATTCTATAAATGTCAAATGTATCTAAAGTTTTATTATACATAAGAAGAAAAAGATCAAGAATATAATAAAGGTTAAATAATGGCAGATATTTTCTTGAATAATACGAGAAACTATGAAAATTGAATTCCTTCAGTATTTACGTATTCTTTTTTAATAGAAAAAAAAGAAGTGTAACTGTTTTTGGCAAATAAGTAATGCCGAGAATTAATGTGTTGGCAAAATGCAACGACACCTGTCTTTAAATGAATTTTTAAAAGCACAACTAATTGGGGCAGAATTATTTGTCTTAAAAAAAAGAACTCTGCAAAGTGAATTAATGGTTTAAAAGTGCTTGAAAGGTTATTGCAGAGAGAATATTGAACAGTTGTTTCTGTCTTAACTTAAGTTATGGCATAACTAGGCAATCTATTAAAGGAGAAATCTAAATACACACTGCCAGGATCTTACTAAACTAGTTATTTTTAGAGATGATATAATGGAAAAGACAACATCGCTTCTAACTTAAAAGATGGAGGTGCTGAAGATAGTATAAGCCAATGGAGATAATCTAGACATAGAGAGCTTGCGTGAGGACGGAGAAAAAATGGTTTAAAGACATTAAAGTGAACAATATTAGAAGCAATAAAAAAGTAAAACCTTATTAAAGCAAATAACTCATCAGCCAAATTAATCTTTTTATTTTTTCCAAAGGATTATAATCCTTTTTTTATATTGCTAGTGTTAATATTTGAAAGCAGACAACGTAAATAAATGTGATGAAGATATTTCAGGATTATCAGAATGGGGACCAGGTGTGGAAGTTAATATTCTGCTGTTAAGAAAGCAGCCTGGTCCAGTGGTTTAGAATTTTTAAATTCAGCACTTTGTTCATTATTTACTCATGTCCATTGGCAGTTTGCCAATCATAATGTATGCACAAAGACAAAAGCCAGAAAATTAGCTGTGGATGACCTGTTTGGGCTGGGAACTTCTCCACAATATGTCAGAAATGTTATTTTGAAGCAAATATTTTGATAAAACTTTTGTTAGGATAGATGTAACTATCTCTAATAAACCTGTGTCCATATCAAAATACTCTCATATATTCTTTTCAAAATTATTTGTTTGTTGTTATAATGACATTCTCTTACTTGGGGGATGGACATTATTTTCTATGTAATTTTTGCTAATACTACAGAAAAAGATATTCATTATATTCATCAAAATGGAGAATAATGGTGCTAACGTTTCAGTAACTTAACAGATGACTATATTTTCCCATTGTATTTTCTGTGCATTTTGAATTGCATATGCACGATATTTCATAGTTGATTTTAGCACAGGATCCAGATGTTCCTGACACATCTGCTTTCTTACCTTTATATAAATGAACTTCAAAATTATACTAGCAAATCTGGGACTGCATTACTTACAATAAAAACTGTATATTTTTATCTTGTGTACATGGAGATCACCTATGTATAAAGTAGATGTCGAGTAGCTAGTCTTTTTTCTATGTGTCCTTGCAATACAGTTATTTACATGCTACTGATTTGCTATGCCTGGCCATCTGGTTATGGATGAAATGCTGCCATTACTTTCTTTTTTTTTGCCTTTGTTTAAAAGGACTTTCTAAATGTTATCAATACCAAATGTTCTATGATCATTTGTGGTAATAACCTGCAAAAATATTGTATATTTTTTCAGATAGTTACATGATACATTCCTAAATTTATATGCCATTTGATTTTTAGCTGACTTTGTAAAATGACAGAATTAAATATAGTGTTTTGAGTGTTTGTATAGATGTTGTACAACCCGCATTACTTCTTAATGATTATGTGAAACGCTAGATCCACACCACCTGTTCTTTTATCAGTAAGGATGCAGCCTGGTACTTAAGGGCTGAGGCATAACAGTCAGAGAGTTGTATGGCAAGAGGAGCTGTTGAATTTGGTGACTGTGAACTTGAGCTAGATATAAATCCTAATGTCTTTCCCTTTAAAGTGAGGATAGTGGTAGTATTAATTCATATAGTTGTGTAGATTAAATTAGTGTATTTAGAGAACTTAGTACAGCATCAAACATACAACATATACTTTTTAAAGGGTAAACTTTAGGTTAACATGATTAAGTAGAGAGTAATTAAAATACTTTAGATGAATTTAAAGAAGATAATTTTATCACTACTTACTGTAACTAGTTTGCTAATTTTAATATTGAAGGTAAACTATTAAATAATTTATATTCTCACTTTAATCCACTTATACACCATCACAATAAGTTTATAATGTCATGTTCTAAATTTTTTAAATGTTATTAAAACGTCTGCTATTGAAAAGTCTAAAGAACTCTCATTTACACACCAAGTGCTTTCTAAGTCTCTCTCTCTCTTTTTTTTTTCTTTGTTGAGGAAGATTAGCCCTGAGCTAGCTACTGCCAGTCCTCCTCTTTTTGCTGAGGAAGCCTGGCCCTGGGCTAACATCCATGCCCATCTTCCTCTACTTTATATACGGGCTGCCTACCACAGCATGGTGTGCCAAGCAGTGCCATGTCCGCACCCAGGATCCGAACCAGGAGCCCCGGGCTGCCGAGAAGTGGAACATGCGAAGTTAACCGCTGCGCCACCAGGCCGGCCCCTCTAAGTCTTTTTTTTTTAACAGCTTTGCTGAGGTATAATTAATATACAAAAGCTGCATTCTATACATTATTTAAGGTATACACTTTGGTCATTTGGGACATATGCATACACCTCTGAAACCATCACCACAATCACAGTCATAGATTTCTCCATCAACTCCAAAAGTTTCCTTGTGTCCCTGTGTGTCTTTGTCTCTTTTTTTGTATGTGTGATAAGAAAACTGAACATGAGATCTACCCTCTTAAATTTTTAAATGCATAATACAGTATTGTCGACTAGAGGTACTATGCTGTCTGTACAGCAGATCAGAAGAACTAAGTCATCTTGCAGAATAAAATATTCAATATCACTTTGAATTCCAAAGAAAGATCCCAATATATAGACAGCCTCATTCAAAGGAAATCTGCAAATGGTAGACCTTTTTCTATACAACGTGTTTTCACTGTTGTTTACATAGAAAAAACTTATATGTAGTATTTACATTCACAAAAATATAATACAGCATTTTAAATGAAATAATGTGTAAGAAAAGTTTCAAATTATATATATATATATATATATTTTCTTTTTTTTTGAGGAAGATCAGCCCTAAGCTAAGATCTGCCGCCAATCCTCCTCTTTTTGCTGAGGAAGACTGACCCCGAGCTGACATCCATGCCCATCTTCCTCTTCTTTATATGTGGAACACCTACCACAACATGGCTTGACAAGTGGTGCCATGTCCGCACCCAGGATCCGAACCAGTGAACCCTGGGCCGCTGCAGCGGAACTTGCAAAATTAACCACTGCACCCCCAGGCCAGCCCCCACCAAATTATATTTTAAACATAATTAGTAGGGATAAGATGTATAGAAAAGTTTGCCAATTGTTAACAAAGGGATGTACCTCTCAGGTTTTACAATGCTAAGAAGAGTCTTGTTATAAAACTTGTATATTACTAACCTTACTACTTTTACAGTTATAAAGATATGAAGTTTTCAGAATCTTAATATGATTCTTTATTACTTACATGTAGATGTTTTACTAACTTTTAGTTACATTTTAGGAACTTTGTTCAATATTGGGGGTAAATACATAAGACAATATTTTTTTCCATTTGCATTTTCACAAAGAACATCTGATATTCAAGAAAATAAATTATTGATGTTAGATGGGAAAACAACTTGAAAAATACTACAACTGCAAGGTATTAACATCTTACAGTGCTAAATGAAACTCTAAATCATATTTTCCTACAACTATTATAGCAATATATATTTGATAGAGAATCCTTCATGGTAATGAGGAAATTATCCTATTTCTACATTTAGTAAAAGAGAAGAGAGAGTTCTATACAAGATGCAATTGATTCTGAAAAGCAAAATACCTCACTCAAAAGTTATGAACCTTTAAAAATAGTGCTATATACATCCTAAAGTTTTCAATATTGAAAAGTTCAGTTTAACTTTAATAGTTGATTTTCTTTTGAATTGTAGAAGTATAAATAATATTTCTTTTATTTCCCATATTTTCTGTTATCCTTATCATGATTATTATCATTTTTATGATTATTATTGGAATCAACAACCTCATCACGCTAGGGGATCCCACATTTCCAGATGTGAATAAGGAATGAGATTGCAGGACATTTGGCATCTGTCTTTGCCTAAAGAGATTGTTGCTAAAACTCCAACATTATTTTTTGAAAACAGTATATTTATTTAATGCTCTTACACAAATTTCCATGGCATGTGTGCTTAGCATAAAACAAATTCCTTGCTGCTGCCAAGTTGCTCATCAGAATGCCTTTACCAATGACTACGGATTTGGGTTCTTCCACCTCCTTGCCAATATTCGCTATTTTAGTGATTGCCTTATCTCCTGTATATAAAATGTCATCTCCTTGCTTTAACATGAATTTTCCCAAAAATTGACAAGGTTGAGCAGCTTTCCAAACCACGTATGCAATATTCTCAGAATTTTGTTTCCACTGGTTGAGTGGAAGTTTTATAGACAAAGTATAAACCCCAGTTGCATACTAGCTTCATAGAATTCAGGATTTCACTTAAATTCTCTGTTCCTAAGTTCCTTCATCTATAAAATGAGAATAATCACAGGGCTACTGTGAGGCTATTGAACATTTAGAATAGAATCTGGCACAAAATGAGCACTCAAAATGCTAGTCATGATTATATTCTTGCCCATTTTGGGGAGCTTTTCCTTATCAGTGCATAAGACTCATTATACTATAAGCCAATATATAAAAAAATAAGGCCTGGTGGCGTAGTGATTAAGTTCACACGCTCTGCTTCCATGGCCCAGGGTTTGCAGGTTCCATTGGGGTGGGGACCTACACACCACTCGTCAAGCCATGCAGTGGCAGCGTCCCATATACAAAATAGAGGAAGATTGGCACGGATCTTAGCTCAGGGCCAATCTTCCTCAAGCAAAAAGAGGAAGATTCGCAACAGATGTTAGCTCAGGGACAATCATCCTCACGAAAAAGAAAAGCACCTTTAGTTACAGAAATTGCAACTGTTTTTGTCATATTTTGTGGTTTTTCTATCTTTATGTTATATGGTTTCAATTATGTAGAAAAATTCCTAATTTGGTCAAATACTGGCTTTTTTCCCATAATTTTAGAAATCTTTTCAAAATCTCAGGGTGTAATGAAAGTCCTATATGTCTTTTCTGCTGAAGGTAAAAACAATTGTTTAAACTTGTTATTGTTTATTATTGTTGTCTTTTTGTCTAGATTATATAGATGAAATGAGGTATTTACAAGTGGATAACAAATTACTCTAGAATTATTACAAATAATTCAAAATTTATCAATATTTTATAGTGCCTTTTCTGAAATATAGCCAATTTATGTGTACGAGAATGGGAACCTGTTCTGCCATTCTGTCCCATCATAGCTTATGTTTGATAGATTTAACAGAAAGAATAAAACTATTATGAAATTAGATTTTACCTTCTATAACCAAGAAATTTCTCTCAATGTATTCAGCTTGGCTTTTTAATCCAATAATATGAGTAATATTAGTAATTTCCATACATCTCAGGTATTGCTTTTGTTAAATTTATTCAGTTTGCTTCTAATTCTGTTGTTAAAGTGATATTTTTCTCTACATTTTAAATGATAAATATTGATACATAGTAATGATATCAAGTGTTAGATGTTTTTCTTGAATTTAGTATTCATATGCATATTTTCAGACAGACTTTATGCAACCATATTAATCACTTTTTTTTCTAAATTTTATGCTCTTTTTCTCGATCTATTACAGTACCCTATCAATCCAGGGTAATATTAAGTAGAGGTGGTGATAGTAGGCATCATATTTGGTCAGAAAAGCATAAAATATTCCATATGGAATTTAATGCATGTATTTTATTTAAAAGACATTGGAAGTCCTCAAAAGGGAGGGGTAAAAGGGAGAAGCCTGTCTAGGAGGTGCAAAAACGTCTAGGTAACACCCACGTATCAGAACCTGCTGATGATCTGGGCCTGAAGTCCAAGAGCAGGCACCTGCAGTTGCTCTCCTGGGGACTGTTTCAGTCTGCTCTGGATTCATCATAACATCACTGCCTCAACTAGGACGTGAACTGCACAAACTCTGCATCCTCCGCTCAAGAGGCTGAAGGCTAGAATCCCCCTGCCACCTCTTATCATGACAATAACCACAAAGAATTGCTCCTCTTTTCCTCCTGCCTTTTGATCTCCAATCATTGTTTTCGATTGGCTGAATTTAAGAGGAGGTTTATTGGCAAGGGATTCTGGGAAATGTAATTTGTAAGTTTTAAACCATAGCAATACAGACAAGAATATATAGGTAAGGTTGTTGAACGGAGTGACAAAATATAAATAATTCATGTATGATTTCTTTCAGGATAAGGATATTCTTTGCTATCCTTAGTTCATTATGAGTTGTGGTTTTTTTTGTCATGGATATGGGTTGAACCCTAACAAATATTGTTCTATAACTTTTCAGATAATCTGTTTTATTGTCAATTAATCTATCAATATGATGCATTATTTGAACAGATATTCTGATGTTGAAGCATCCTTTTACCCCTTGAGTAAATCCTCATAGTATTTGCTTATAATTTTTATGCAGTACTGTTTGATTTGTCAACATTTTAATTAGTAATTTTGTATAATTGTTCATAAGGGAGACTGATATATATAGTTCTTTTCCTTTTACTACTCTTCTGCCATGTATTGACTAACAATTTACTAAGCAGGCAGACTGTATTGGCTATCTTCTCCTATTTTGTTATTCTCCAAAGTAGTTTTATGATAGAAGGAATACATAGTCATTAAACGTTTTTGAATGGTGCCTAAATTCTATGCGTCTTGTTTTTCTCGAGTAGAAGGAAGACACAGATAGTGAGACATTCAATTACTAATTATTTAACTTCTTTAGATATGATTCTCATTTTGTTTTCCGTATGTCTACATCCATATACGTGTAGTATACTATGGTAAAATATATATATATATGTACACACATATATGTTATACACTTATACATGTATTTCATTAACTTTTAAAAATTGTCTTGCTAATGACTTGTCTATGGTATTGCATTTTTCAAAGGAGAAAATTTGTGTTATTGTTCCAATCTGCTCCTTTTGTCGTGCGCCCCATTTTATTTATTTACCCTGTGTCTATTATTCCTCACTTCTACTATATTTAATTTTATTCTGTTACTTTTATTATATTTTTTAGTATAATGCTTAACTGAATCATTATCAATATTTGTTGCATGTATAGTGTGCTTTTTAGAGCATTTAAGGCTCCATATTTTCTCCTTAGTACTCAGTTAGCTGCACATCACAATTTTGGTATGTAGCACATCTACAGTCTTTCAGCTAAAATGTTTTTTACAACCTAAAATAACATAATATTGTATTCTAAATTCTCAAGTAGAGAGGTTTTCCCTCATACTACATTTGTGATTAATTAAACACAGTGGTCTTCTAGTCAGAAAATATGATCTGGGGGCTGGCCCCCTGGCTGAGTGGTTAAGTTTGCGCGCTCTGCTGCAGGCGGCCCAGTGTTTCGTTGGTTCGAATCCTGGGTGTGGACATGGCACTGCTCATCAAACCATGCTGAGGCAGCGTCCCACATGCCACAACTAGAAGGACCCACAACAAAGAATATACAACCATGTACTGGGGGGTTTTGGGGAGAAAAAGGAAAAAAATAAAATCTTTAAAAAAAAGAAAATGTGATCTGTATTATATGTTGTCTTTAAGTTTTACTTTTTGATCATTTCAAAATGTGTTTCCTTGTGATTATTTAAAATATTTTATGTATATATTTCTGGTGTGAATTCTTATGCTAATTTAATTTTTTTGCTGACAATTTTAGCATTCATTAGACAATGATTTATTGAGTAAATGCCTTCTTGTATTAAAAACTTTTAAGTTCATTTTTAAGGAAAGATTTGCGTCCTCCATTATTTTGTATCTGGGGTTGGCTTCTAATTTCCCTCGCTTCTTCCCTCGCTCCTGCCTCTCTATGATTTTGAGGCTCTCCTGCAACCCTGGCTTCCATCTCCTCCATGTCCTCTGTCCATGACAATATCTTGTAGTTTGAGTTTCTGTCCTCTGCAGGAATTCTGAGATACCATTTTGGGGCACCATAGCAAAGGGCAGTGTGTCACAGCTTCTGGCCAGAAGCCTGAGTTTCTGCTTCCTCTCAGTTTGTAATAAGTTATAGCCCTGCCTTGTTCATAAGCAGGAGAGTGTTACCCCTGCTCATCAGGCTCTAAGCCCGGCTGCAGGTCACCCACCTTGCATGAAACACATTTTGACCCCACTGCCCAAAAGGAGCTGAAGTCCCATGATCCAGTGCCTGGTTCCAGACCTAGAGGTCCCTAGTGACTTCAACACCACTGCCCCTGTGGCATTTCTGTTGGTTTGTTTGTTTTGTCCTATTTGCTTTTGTTTGTGTTGTTTGTTTTTGTTCTGGTCCACATTGATGTTTTAATTATTTTTTAACCTAACTATGTATCTTTATTTATGCAAATGTAGAGTAAACAGGGTATGGCAGGGTTTGAAATTACTGTTCCTTTTGTAACCGAAATTTTTTCGTACCATTTTTATAGCATCATTCTGCAGCCAAATTTTGACATACTGTGTACTGTAAGTCATGATCATGTCATATTGGAGAGCTTCTACTACACTAAAAAAGTTTTGAATTTTGTTAAAGTTTATATGAGTAGCCTGAAATTTGAATAATGGCATGACCAAAATCTAAAATCTAATATATGACTTTATTTCAAAGATTGCCTAGAATGCAGTTTCTTCATAATTCTCAATTGACATTTTAGAAAGATTCTTAAATACATATCTAAACTATATTTTTTGTTCTGATGATTTTCATATTTTAAAAGATATCTCCATTACTCTCTTTTTTGTCAACCATAGTGAATTTTAGAGATTTATTATAGAAACCTGGGGAAATTTAGTGAAAATAGGGGGAATTCACCTGAATCTAAAGAATGACAAGAATCCAACAACTTCCTGTCTCTAATCTTCCAAATATGGTAATACTACACTGTCTCCTACATGGTAATTTTCTTTCTGAAGGTTGTGGTGGTTATCATAAATCTTAGATTAAATAGCATAGTGGAAAAGCCAATATCATAAGGTTTATAATGACTTGAGGTCTGTCCCAAGATCCTCAGATAAGAAATGATGTGGAATGTGAACTTGACTCATTGATTAAAAGGGATATGAAAGATGTGAATTTAGACACTAGGTTTTAAAGGAAAATATTGATCTTTGAACTTCTTTTATTATAACACTACATGAAGTCGCTGATTGATCAATATCACTCCATTGCACGGAAATTAGTACGTTTACTTCTGAAATTTCGCTTTACTTACCTGGGAAACTACCCTCCAACTTATAATATCAGCTTCTGTCTTGATATACCTTAAAAATAGAGAGCATTTCACAAGCACCATTACATATTTCAAAATGAAACAAAAATCTTTGAAATTGAAATAAAAAATATTGGTAATACGGCTCTAGTCCTATTTTTCTTTGGCTCTCTAATTCAACATTTCCTTTAATGAAGAAGAATAATTTCCTGTTCCACAAACCTTAGTGGATATTCATTTTTAATCTATTAAAAAAACCTGACTAATATATAAAAGAAAAATGGCATGGTTACATAAATGTGAATGATACTACATAAGTAGAGTGTACTATGCTAATTTAGCACCAGAAATTCTGCTTTTCACTTAACTTGTATGTGAATGTACAACAAATTGCGAAGTGCTCTATACCAGGGAAGCAGTATAGGGAGGGAAAGACTTTTAAGTCCTCGTTTTAACCCTGAATTAACAAAGAGTGAAAATGAGGGCTGCCCTCCATTTTCTCATCTCTGAAATGAGCTACCGCTCCAAATATTATTTGTCTCTTTCTGTTTTATATGTTCTACATATAACTAAGCCAACCTAGGGCTTCTGGGAAAAAAAAAAGAAAACATATTCAAAAGAATGACATACTGGTGAAAACAAATTTTCTTCAAGGAAGGCCAGTGTAGAGAAATATGAACTGATGAGATGAGAAGGAGACTGAAATTTTGAAACATTTCTTTGAATTAGCAATAAGACTGTAGGCGAAACCATAGTTTTAGAAATCAGAATAAAATATTGCAGCATGCAGTTCTGACCAGAAGTCACATTGCAATAGTACTTGTGGATAAAATTCCTACATAACCTACTACATTTCAAAGGAATTATGAAAAATATTGTTAGTTATCAAGATCTGTCTGCTCCAGTGAAAATTACAACCTAATTTAAACGAGTCCAAAGGACCCTCCTTTAGAGGAAGGAATCCGATTTCATCAAAGTGGATTCAGCCTGTGCCATGCTGTGTTTGGTTGTGACCCAAGTCACAGCCCGCTGGGAGTGGCAGCCCCTGCCATCAGTGTCTGTCAGTGAGCAGACATTTCTCTCTTTGTATTATCAACGAGATCCAGGCTCCTGTGCCGGCCAGACTGCGGTGAAATGCTGACAGTGAGCTGCTGCACAGAGACCAGTGAGAGGCTCTCACTCTGTATTTAAAGGGCCCGAGAGCTGCAGGAAGACAGTGTCCTGCCTCTTCTAAGTGGCATGTATGAAGAGATATCTGATTTAGCAGCTCTGACAGCTCACAGGGAACTTGATCCAGACAGAAACAGAATGTGAAATAACAGGAGCTCCCATCCCTGAGTTTAAGAAAGAGAAGAGGGGACTAAGAATTCTGTTTCCCTGGTAAACCAGGAGTAGGATGTGTTAAACACATACTTTCATTTAATTTCTCCAAACACCATCTACGCTTCTAGAATTTAAATAATATACTTTTGATCTAGTAATAAATAGTTGTGAGAAAAAAGCATTTGATCATCTGAACTGAAACAGCAATTAAAACATAGCAATGAAAAGTGTGAGCTCTGGAATCCTGCAACTTGATTTCAAAATTTGTTTTGACCACTAATTAGAGATGAGAACTTGGACAAATTTTTAAATTTTTTTGTGCTGTAAGTTTACTTATTTGCAAATTGAAGGCGGTGCTGACATGACAGAGTTGCTGTAAGATTTAAATAAGATCATCTTCATTTTTCATTTATTTATTTATTTTTTTGAGGAAGATTAGCCTGAGCTAACATCCACTGTGATCCTCCTCTTTCTGCTGAGTGAGATTGGCCCTGAGCTAACATCTGTGCCCATCTTCCTCTATTTTACGTGTGGGATGCCTGCCACAACATGGCTTGACAAGTGGTGCTAGGTCCCACCTGGAATCGAACAGTCGAATCCCCGGCCACCAAAGCAGTGCATGAGAATTTAACTGGTATGCCACGGAACTGGCCCCAAGATTATCTTTATTAATTGATCCGACAAATATTTAATGTTTAGTAATGTCCCAGAAAATATTTGATACTATTTTCCATTGATCAAAATCAATACTCATTCTAAAATGCCATTCAGCTTCTGGTATTTGAGTGTGATAGTCATAATACCCACTGAAATATGCTTCTCCATGTTTCTATACTCTGTATACAATACAATCACATCATCCTCATTCATATAATTTATCTTGATTAGAGCGACGATCTTATGCCATTTGTGTATTTCTTGAAAGATGCTCTTTGATGAGTTATAAGTAATGCATTACTGGAAATGGAAAACTGAATCTGTGACTTTGTAGCCTCAGGAACTGTGACTAAAGAGCAATGAAGATGCGGAAAACAATTTATTTTAAATAAGTAAAAAAGAGAAGTGAATTAAGAGAAAGAGAAAGCATTTTATAAAATGTTTTTAAATGCTTGAAAGAATGTCATCTGTGTACCAACCATCTGAGTGTCTCACAGGTATCATGAACTTAACACACTGAAAACCACCTGCTTCCCCATCCCTATTGCAAACTCACTCTGTCGTCTGCTTTGCATGTCCTGTTAAATGACATGGATTAACAATCTATTCATTCTTTTGCTCTTGTTTGAACTAAATCTTTGTGACGTACATAGTATTAGGCAAACATGTACTAAAATGTACTTATTTATACATTTAAGCATGTATTCAACAAATATTTAACTAATGCCTACTATAGGCATTAACTTTTTTTTAACTTTATAAACAATGGTGAACAAACAGAAACTATTCTTCCCATAAAGAGTTTACAGTCTTCACAGAAAAAGATGAATCCATGCATAACACAATTCAAAGTTGTGAAACTGCTTACTGAAAATAAGCACAATAACAAAGGAAAACAAAAAGGAACAGCGGAAGTGGTTGGAAATTCAAAGGAAACAGCCAGGGGCTCTTTCTTCATTCTGAAACACACCTTCCCAGACAATTACATGGTCCTCTCTCTCAATTTTGCAGGCCTCTGTCCCACTGCTGCCTCCCTGGTCATCTTTATAAAATATTAACCCTCCTCCAGTGTGAAAATGGTTGGTTTTACCTAACTTTGGCTTTTATTTTGGGGTTTTTTTTTTGGTGAGGAAGATTGGCCCTGAGCTAAGATATGTGCCAATCTTCCCCTATTTTATGTGGGACACTGCCACAGCATGGCTTGATGAATGTGTGGGTCTGTGTCCAGGATCCAAACCTGCCAACCTGGGGCAGCCAAAGCGAAGCATGTGAACCCAACCATTATGCCACAAGTTGGCCCCAGTTATTTTTTAACAATAATGCATATCGGCAATTGATTTATGGCATTTTTACTTATATATTTATTTATTTATTCTATCACCTACCAGAACAAAGATGTGAAAAGGCTGGAATTATGTCTTTGTTATTGTATCCTGGAGCCAAGAAGAACCAGAGATATGCCAGATACTCAATAAATGTTGTCGAATAAATGAATGAGGCACTATTCCTGCAGGTCTTAAGAATAAGGAGAGGCTAAAGTGTTAGGGGTGGGAGGAGGCTCCTATTAGCAAAAGGAGCACAGTATTACCACAGCATTTACCGGCAGTGATATGGTAAGGAACCTGACAATTTGGAAAAATAGGAGCTAGTGTACTTGGAATAAAGTGAAAAGAAGAAATACTGCTCAAGAGAGATTGGAAACACACAGTGCCAGTTCTTTCAGGGCTTTCTTAAGACTGTTTAGAGTTCGTTTTAGGTGCATCATAAATCCATTAGAGTGACTAAGTGTCTTGAAAGTCTAGTAATATAATTCCAACTATTTAGTGTGGGCCCTTCTTAAGTATTTTTAAATTTTTACACAAAAAAACCAGCTTTATTGAGGTATAATTTCCATTAATAAAATGTGCCTATTGTAATTATTCAAATACATGAGTTCTAAAACTGTATAAAATTGTATAGTCACAAACACAATCAAGATATCAAATATTTCTATCACTCCAAAAAGAATCTTGGTCCTCCTTTCCAGGTGGTCCACAATTGCCAATCTAAGGCAATTGTTGATGGATTTTGTGGCACAATAGATTTGTTTTTCCTGTTCTAGAGAGTTGTTTTTTTCAATAAATGGAATCATACCCAATATAATCATCTGTGTCGCATCCTTTGCTCATGATAGTATTTTTGCATCATCCAGGTTGTTGAGCACATTAGAAGTCCATTTATTTTTATTGCTAAATTGCATTTTATTCTACTAATACTCCAGGATATTTTTCTTTTTTAACAATTCACTTGGTGGAAATTTGAGTTGTTTCAGGGCTATTAAGAATAAACCTGCTATTAACATACATCAGCAAATATTTGTGTGGACATATACTTCATTACTTTTTGGTAATGAAGGAGTGGAACAGGTGGGTCATGCAATACATAAATTTTTAAATTTATAGAAATTACCCTAAAGTTCTTTTTAGTAGTCCCATCATTTCACATTCCCACAAGCATTATATGGGAGTTTCAGTTTCTCCAAATGCTCAGCGATACTTGATAATTTTAGAAACTCTCTTTGGCATGTGGTTGCACATGATTATGGTTTTAATTATTTTATTTTTTTTTCTTTTTCAAGGAGGTAATGCAGATAATGAGTGAAGTTTTATTTATTTTTTTTAATTTTTATTTTTTTCAGATGTACATCATATTTCGAATTCTGTATACATTACATCATGTTCACCACCTGAACACTAATTATAGTGCATCCCCTCACGTGTGAGCCTAATCACCCCTTTTGCCCTCCCCCCTCCCCCCTTCCCCAATGATAACCACCAGTCCAATCTCCAATGCTATGTGTGTGTTTTTTTTTGTCGTTTTTATCTTCTACTTATGACTGAGATCATATGGTATTTGACTTTCTCCCTCTGACTTATTGCACTCAGCATAATACACTCAAGGTCCATCCATGTTGTCACAAATGCCAGGATTTCATCATTTCTTATGGCTGAGTAGTAGTCCATCGTGTATAAATTCCACATCTTCTTTATCCATTCGTCCCTTGATGGGCACCTAGGTTGCTTCCATGTCTTGGCTATGGTGTATAATGCCACCATGAACATGGGGTGCAAGTATCTTTATGCCTTTGTGTTTTCAAGTTCTTTGGATACCCAGCAGTGGAATAGCTGGATCATATGGTAGATCAATCCTTAATTTTCTGAGGATACTCCATACTGCTTTCCATAGTGGCTGCACCAGTTTGCACTCCCACCAGCAGTGAACAAGGGTTCCCTTCTCTCCACGCCCTCTCCAACGTTTGTCGTTTCCTGTCTGGATTGTTGGTTTTTTTGTTGTTGAGCTGTATGAGTTCTTTGTATATTTTGGATATTAACCCCTTATCTGATATGTCGTTTGCAAATATCTTCTCGCAATTGTTAGGTTGTCTTTTCATTTTGTTGATGGTTTCCTTTGCTGTGCAGAAGGTTTTTAGTTTGATGTAGTCCCATTTGTTCATTTTTTCTTTTGTTTCCCTTGCCCGGTTAGACATGGGACTTGAAAATATGCTGCTCAGACCAATCTCATAGAGCGTACTGCCTATGTTTTCTTCTAGAAGTCTCATGGTTTCGGGTCTTACATTCAAGTCTCTAATCCATTTTGAGTTTATTTTTGTGCATGGTGTAAGGGAATGGGCTACTTTCATTCTTTTGCATGTGGCTGTCCAGTTTTCCCAACACCATTTCTTGAAGAGACTCTCCTTTCTCCATCGTATGCTCTTGGCTCCCTTATCAAATATTAGCTGTCCATAAACGTGTGGGTTTACTTCTGGGCTCTCAATTTTGTTCCATTGATCTGTGTGTCTGTTTTTGTGCCAGTACCATGCTGTTTTGGTTACTATGGCTTTGTAGTATAATTTGAAGTCAGGGAGTGTGATACCCTATTTGCATTCTCTTGACTGGCAATGGTGTTTACTGTCTCTCATGTGCCTAGTGACTATTTGTACATCTTCTTTCGTACAGTGACTGTAAAATTCTTTTGTATATTTTTAAAGGGGAATGTTTATCTTATAATTGAATTTTAAGGTTTTTCATTGTTTTCTAGATACAGGTCCCTTTTCACGTATTTCTAACAGAAATATTTTTGGTCAGTTTGAAGCTTGTTTTATCACTTAATAGTTTTAAGAAGAATTTTTTAATTTCATTTTTAAAATCATTTTTTAACCAGCTAAGCTTTTTCTCTCCTAAGATATCTTTGCCTGCTTCAAGGCTTTGTTTTAGGTCTTTTGTCTGATTTCCCAATATTTGTAGATTTTTATATAATTTGTATGGATTTCTAACAATACTTTGATGGTCAGGAAATATCCTCTATGATTTCAATCCATTTACATTTTTTTCAGATTTGTTTCATGGCTTTCTATTGTCTATGTTGGTAAATATTTCATGTGCTCTTCAGTAGAATACGTATTATGGCATTTGGGGTTGTAGTGATAAAATATCAGTTAGCTCAAATATCTTATTAATATTGTTCATGTTTTGTACTTCCTTAGCGAATTTTGTCTGTTGCTTTTTCTAACCATTACTAATAGAAGAATGCCAAATTATCTAATTATAATTGTGGGCTTGTCCATTTCTCCTTTCAGATCACTCATCTTTTGCTTCATATATTTGTTATTGAATTTGAATTACAATGTCTATTTAATGAATTGAAGTTGTCATTATTAAAAATATCCCTTTGTCTTTAGTAGTATTCCTTTTTCTTAAGTCAGCTTTGTCTAATCTTAATATAGTCACTTCAGCTTTCTTATGACTGCTTTTGAATATGTAGTCACGCACCACATACTGACCCTTCAGTTAAAACAGACCACGAATATAACGATGGTCCCATAAGATTAGTACCATATAGCCTAGGCGTGCAGTAGGTTATACCATCTAGGTTTGTGTAAGTGTACTCTATGATGTTTGCACGACAAGGAAATTGCCTAGCAATGCATTTCTCAAAACGTATTCTTGTCATTAAGAGACACAAAACTATAATTAATTTCGTATTTTGTTACTGAAAGACAACTCATAGCTAGGCTTTGCTTTTTTATCCTTTCTTGCATTTTTAGTCTTCTACTTGGAGTATTGGAATCATTTATATATAATGGAATTATAAGTATGGTTGGTGTACTGAGCTAACTAGTCTCCCTCAAAATTAATGTCCACCTGGAATCTGTGGATATGACTTTGTTTGGAAATGGGGACTTTGCAGATGTAATTGGGTTAAAATGAAGTCATACAGAATTAGGGTGGGCCCTAAAACCAAGGTCACTGGTCCTTATAAAAAGAGGGAAATTTGGACTCAGGCACACAGGCACACAAAGGGAAGATGGCCATGAGGAGATGAAGGCAGAGATTGTAATTATCTTTCCACAAACCAAAGAATGCCAGGAATTGCCGGCAACCAGAAGCTAGAAGAGGCAAGCAAAGATTCTTACATAGAGAGTTGAAAGGGGCATGGTCCTGCCAACACCTTGATTTTCAAATTCTAGCATCCAGAATTGTGAGAGAATAAATTTCTGTTGTTTTAAGCCACTCGTTTTGTGGTAATTTGTCACAGCAGCTATAGGAAACTAATATTTATGTTAAGCCTTCTGTCTCTCTATTTCCTCTGTGTTTTCTTTGCTTTTTCTTTGATTAAATGTGTACTTTGTAGTATTCCATTTTCTCTCTTCTATCGGCTCACTAGCCGTATACGTCTACACATTACAATGTGCATCTTTTGTTTAATTTTTCAATACTCAATTTTAGCTTATTGTAATCTACTTTCATTTCAAATGAGCTTCTATTTCTCCCTTCCAGGCCTTTGCATTACTTTTTAAATACATTCTAATTGTACATATTCTATAAATCTCATAATGTATTGTTATTATTATCTGTACTTTTCAATTCTAGATATTTTATTTGGTTGTTTTCCATAGTTTCTATTTTTCTATTGATGGAACCTATTTTTGAGGTATTATAATCTTAATTTTCATTATTTATTTAAATACAATTTTCTTTACTTTTATGAATTATTTATAATATCTGAGTCGAAGGCTTTGTTTGATAAATCTAACCTGTGGATCCATTCAGAGTCAGTTCCTATTCAATACATTTTTCCTGAATATATGCCATACTTTCTTATTCCTTTGCATATTTTATATATATATTTTTTAAAGATTTTTTATTTTTTCCCTTTTTCTCCCCAAAGCCCCCCGGTACATCGTTGTATATTCTTTGTTGTGGGTCCTTCTAGTTGTGGCATGTGGGACGCTGCCTCAGCGTGGTTTGATGAGCAGTGCCATGTCCGCGCCCAGGATTCGAACCAACGAAACACTGGGCCGCCGGCAGCAGAGCGCGCGAACTTAACAACTCGGCCACGGGGCCAGCCCCTGCATATTTTATATTTTGTTAAAAAATGCGTATTTTGGATATTATTCTATTTTGTGGCAACCCTGGATTTTGCCACCCCTCATCCTTGAGGATAATAGTTGTTACTTTTTAAATTTTTGTTTATTTAATTTCATTAATTTATTTATGTATTTATGTATCTATTTGAGTAACTTGCCTGGACCTAATCTGTGGAGTTCGTCTCCTCTTTGGTGTATGACTGATATCGTTTCAGTTTTTTCTTTTTCTTTTTATTGTCCTCACTTCCTTAGTGTCCGCATAGCATAGTGCTTAACCCCAAATTGGAAAGAACTTGTGCTTAAACCACTTGAATTTATAAGGCTTCCAATTTCTTCAAATAAATCTGTGTGTGAGTTACAGACCACATTCAAAACGGTGAGGCCACTTTCAACTCTTGCTCAGCCTCTACTTTCCCGAGGACCCTCCCTGATCTCCCCAGGCAACCAAAGTTGTGTGAAAAGTTATATACCCTTCTATGTCTCTCTAATTTAAAAGACTTCCCACTAATTTTCTGGCTAGATTATCACCGACTCAACAGAGATGTTAATCCCAGAGTTTCAGAGTCATGGGATTTCTCCATTGTTTCCTACAGAGTTTGCTCCATTTGCTATGGATGATAGGGTCAGGCGTGAGTGTAGTTTGCCTTTATTCAGTTTTTAGAAATGGAAAATTGTGAGATTTTGTGGGGGCATATTTTCCAGTTTTCAACTTATATTCTTGAATATAGAGAAGACAATTTGCCAATCTCTTATCCACTATAACTGGAAATCAAAAGTCTATTTGACATGTTTGACGCTATTTTAACCTACATGATTTTAAAATGTATTTTTTTAAATTATTTTATGTGGATGCTATTTTGGAATGCCATTGATTTTTAATTATCTTATATCAAGTGAAGTTGTTGAATTTACTTTTTAATTCCAATATTTCTTCTTTGTAGATTTTTCTGGATTGGGTACATGCATAATATTTAACCATAAATAATGAGAAATTTATTTCATTTTTTCTAGCCTTATTTTTTTGTTTATTTTTTTGCCTTTGGGATCGTTTAGTGATCTCAAGTATGATTTTGCATTGAAATGGTAGTAGCAAGTAGCTTTGCCTCATTCTTATTCTTTGGAGGGGAAGATTTATCAGATTCAGGTTACCCACTTCTCTTCCTAACCTGAATATACTTTATCTTGGTCATTAAATTTATGCTGACTTTTATAAAATGAGTTTGCAGAATCTATTGAGAATAACAGAGGTTTTTTTTCTATATTCTATGGATGTGTAGATTTATTTGGTTGATCTTATTAAAAATAATATTGCAGTCGTCAAATAAGTCCAACTTGTTTATGAAATATTGGACGACTTGGAATCCTCAGGGTTTGCATCTTTATTATTATTATCCAAATTTCAGATTCTGTGGTTGTGAAAGAGACAGGCCTGCAAGGATCTTTTCATGCTGTTCTCTTATTAGGGTTTTGGTTTCAAGATTCTACTGGTCAGCATAAAATACTTGAGAAATCTTTGAATTTCATCTTTGAAAATCTTTGAAGAATTATTAAAAACTAGCATAAATTTTTTTCCTAAATAAGGGGATACATTCAACCAACAATACTATCTGAGCTTGGAGATTTCTTTGTGGTAAACTTTTCAGTTGAAGGTTTATTTTCTTTATTGGGTGTAGGATTATACTGGTTTTCCATTTATTCTTGTGTCTGCTTTGGTAAATTATGTTTTTTCATGAATGTTTGTCTTTTTCATCTAAGTTTATTTGATAAACTTCTTCATAATATCTCTATTATCTGTTTAACACTTAACAAATAGTAGGCACTTCACAAATGTTGACTTTTACTCTGAAAGGTATTGATATGCACTAATCTGAAATTTTTAAAGAATGTATTATTCGTTCCAGATTTAACCACAGGTTCCTAAGAAATGGATGGAAGCAAAAAACATATGTTAAAGGTATTTGCTACTCTGAGATTGACTCATATTTGTAACAACTATTTTAAGGATTTTTTCCTATAAAGTCATAAATGCATTAATTTGTAAGATAATTGAGGCACTTTTATTTTTTTTATTTTTTATTTTTTGCTGAAGAATACCCCCGAGCTAACTGCTGCCAATCCTCCTCTTTTCGCTGAGGAAGACTGGCCCTGAGCTAAAATCCATTCCTATCATCCTCTACTTATGTGGGATGCGTACTCCAGCATGGCGGGCCAAGCAGTGCTGTGTCCGGACCCGGGACCCAAACCCGCAAACCCTGGGCCGCCAAAGCGGAACGTGCACACTTAACCACTGCGCCACCGGGCCGGCCCCAGTTGAAGAACTCTTGCTACTGGCATCTTAAATTGAGGTTTATATGGAAAAAAGAATTATGTTTAAAACACGTTATTATTTATTTTTATAAACTTAGACTCTAGTTTAATAAAATACCACTTTAATTATATCATCTTATTTGATCTAATTCCAACTTTCCACCTTGGTACTGTATTGAAATTCTATAAGGACATTTTAATTAATTAAAATCTATTTTTCTATTGCTTAGAATCAATATTTGTTTATAACCATTTTATAAAAGAATTGAAGATATAGTTTGCAATTGCATTACTGAGGAGTCATTATCATTATGATGCTTCTAATTCATAGTATTATTAGAGGGATTTGTAAGGCAATTAGAGATTATGAGTTATTTTTTAATATATTATCTTTTTCCACCTCACCTGTCTTCTGAAATTAGATCTTATTAATATTCAGATTGTTTTATAACAGGAAACTGAGTCTCAGACAGATTCTTACAGAATGTTGGAAATATTAACCAAGATATGTTCTTAAAACCTTTGAGACTATCCAAGCTCATTACCCCTATATAATGTGTACTTCGTAATTAATAGAGGCCAAAAGAGCTGTTTGAGATGGTGATATACCCTGCAGAATATGTTCGCTCACTTCCAATGCAGTTTTCTCCTGCACATTAGTTTTGAAACACAAGCAATTAAAATTTTTACCTCACCTCAGCAAAATCACAAACTACCTCATAAAGTTAGAAAATTTCTAGGTTACCCACAGATAGCTGAAACTGTAATTGTGCAAACTTTGAATGACAATCCTACAGTTGAAATCCTATCTTCTTCTCAGTATAATAAGCAAAGTGAAATCCAATTTTATTAATCAATTATTTGGCATCTCAATGTATTACTGCATAAGCAGACTATTCAATAACAAAATTAATATTGTTAAGAATTTCATTATATTTCATATAAAAAATTACAAGCACATCAAAATATCCCTTGCTTTCTTCTGTTATAATTTCCCCTAGATTTAACTATGTCAGGATATTCAAATATATTTTTTAATATTTATACATGAGAGTGTGTGTATCCTTTTATTTTTTCTGAAGCTTTCTCTGGAAAGAATCATTAGACATTCTCTTACCCTGAATATAAATCTTCTTTTCTCTCTTTATGAGGACCATAAACTCACTTATATTGTAAGATTAAAGAAAAACAAATACATACATCTCTTTAAAAGCTTCACGTCAAATTAGCTGTGATGGACACGTGGCTGCCTATCAAACAGCTAACTTTCCCTACAATGAACTTGAGGTAATTGCTGCACATTAAGAGGCATAGTTACTTTTATAAACTGAACAGATATATTCAACACCAAATCTCAATCAAAAATCGTCATCTTTGCCCACAACATTTTTTATGTTAATGTTTACAGTATAGTTAGCATTGGCAGTTAGCTAAAGACAAGTATAAAAGTCTGCTGTTGTTTATATCACCATTTATCTTAAAATATTTTTGTGTTGCTGTGCTATACTCAATTGCATCTTCACAGAAATATTATATAGCTCTTTCTGACTTATAAACACATAATTTACAGTTGCCTCCACCCATAAATCATTGCTGCTGCCTCTTTCTTTCTAGTTACTCCTCATGACCATAGCAGCTTTTATCACAACCATGGAAGCCATGTAAAAGCAAATCAAACAAAGAAAAAACAACAAAAAAATGAAAAAAATGCTTTTAAAGAGTCAATGGTAAGAAGTTAAAGAAAAAATACATATCAATGAATAAGAGAAACAATATTGACAATATTTCTCAAAAGAGAGAAATAGGTCCATTTTCATCAAAATTCCCTGACTTAATTGTTAGAATTCAGATTTCCGGGCACCTACTCAGATCTATTAAATTAGATTCTCCAACAGTACAGCACCAGAATATACCAAAATTTCAGCTAAAACCTTGTTGATGTTGACACACAGAAAATTTAATAACCCAATTTGGTAGACACGGACTGGAGCCCCAAGAACCTGCCTTATAAACAAACACTCACTTATTTTAATGAAGTTATTCATACAGCAAACACTTTCCTAATACTCTCCATTGGATTCAGGGAGATCGACAGAATCAGAATTCTAATTTGGAAATGAAAAAGTAATTTTGGAAAATGGCCTTCACAGAGTGATAAGGCTGCCATTATGTTATGTGCTACATTAGCTGAGGTTACTTTGTCACTAAAATGATAGACATTCAAACCTGGCAGAGTTTCATTAACAGAGAGCGGATTCATAAACAGTTTTAATCTTCTGCCTATCTTTGGCCTGATGAGAAAATTAAAAATTCTTATAATATTCTGATAAAATAAGATGTCCTTTCCCAGGATGCCAGACTGTTTTATTTTGTACAAAAATAGATATTATCGCGTTCCAGGAATAAAAAGAGAACTGCTACTGGTGAAGCAAGCATAAGCTCCTAGGAGTTCTAGATCACAGGAACGAAATTTTTAAAACCCATGCAGAGACAGGGGTTGAGAACGTAGGTTTAATGTGAGATAGGATGCTAGAGGAGGTTACTTAGGTAAATCAAGGAGCTGAAATACGTTGTTCCATCATCTATAAACAGGAATCCATCTTTGGACAACTTGAAAGAGCTGTGGATAAGATTAGAACCCGAATTATTTTTCTATAGCTGTGCAACCAATTACCTCAAAACTTAATGACTTAAAACAAAATAAACATCTCATAGTTTCTGAGAGTCAAAAACTCACTACTAGTTTAGCTGGGTGATCTTAGCTTTGGGTTTCTTATGCTGGTGTATTAGTTAGGGTTTTCCAGAGAAATAGAACTGAAGGAGAAATAAATGAATGAGTGAATCAATAAGAGATTTATTATAAGATCTGGCTCGTGTGCTTATGGAAGCTGAGAAGTCCCATGATCTGCCATCTACAAGCTGGAGAACTCGGAAAGCTAGCAGTGTAATTCAGTTTGAGTTTGAAGGCCTGAGAATTGGGGCAGCAGGAGGAGTGGGGAGGAGGGTTGGAACTGATGGTATAAGTCCTGATGTGAGTTCAAAAGCCCAAGACCCAGGGATGCCAATATCTGAGGGCAGAATAAGATGGATGTCTCAGCTGGAGCAGAGAGAGAGTGAATTCACTTTTTTTCCATCTTTTTGTTCTATCTGGACCCTCAACAAATTGGATGATGCCCACCTGCATTGGGGAGCGCCATCTGCTTTATGCAGTTCAACAATTCTAATAGTACTATCTTCTGGAAAGACTCTCACAGGCACACCAAAAAATAATGTTTTACCAGTTATCTGGTAAAACATGTCATATGTCAGATTGACTCATAAGACTAAGCTTCATATGTGGTAAAATGTCAGATGTTGTAGAGTGCAGTCATCTGAGGGCTTGACTGGGGTGAGGCAATCCATTCCAATGTGGCTTACACACATGCCTGGCAAGTTGGGGGTTACTGGCAGGAAGCCTCAGTTCCTCGCCATGTGGTGACTCCATAGGCCTTTTGACTTGGTGGCTGGCTTCCCCCAGAGCAAGTGATACAAGAGATCACTAAGTGGAAGCCGCAGTGTGTTTTTTGACCTATTTTTGGTCATTCCCACTTGAACAGTCATTCTCACAATATCCTTTCAGGTATTATTCAGGGTGAAAGGAGACTCACACAAAGGTGTAATGTGAATAAAAAAGGGCAAGAACCATCAGGGGCCATCTTAGGGGCTGACCAGCACAGACTTCAATCTTGTGCATTGTTCTGGGCAGATATAAGACCTAAAGTCGAATTATCTGTGTGATGTGGAAATTCCAGCCGACAGGAATCACTTAAGCAGATACTGATTCCAAGCCATTAACCCTGAGGTGTTCAAGCAGAAGCAATAAAAAAATAGCAAAATATAGGTAAAATGAGTGAGCACAACTTATGGATCCTAATCAAAATCTAACCTTATTTTTGTTTCCCACTAACACTTTAAAATTTATCCCATGGAAGTTTGCATTAGTCTTCCTGTGGCTAAAAATCTGGATTATAATAGATGGTTGTGTATTAACCTTAAATAACAAATATGGTCTCTTCTCTTTTGTGGCCAGTACGATTTGCTTGCTGTGGCATTTGGAGGTAGATGTGGGCAGAAAGGCCTCTGTTTCTATCTCATCCTCCCCTCTGATTGTTAGTTGCTGTTACCCATCTATCTGTAGTTGGAGCACAGTAAGGATGAGTGGTACGAGGGAAGAGAAGCTCTTTCCTGAACCAGCCCTGTTGCAAGATGGGGAGATGTTTAAGTCTAACTGTCTCTTAATAAGACTTGTATGATCTCTTCAAAGGAGTCCCATCAACTCTCCCAATGCAAGCCTCACGGATAGGACGTAAAATAACTCAGACCAGCTCCCTGTATTGTGTGGTCTACATCTGTTCCACGTGAAAAGCCCGCACATTCTTTAGCTCATTATCTTGTAATATGAATGTAGTTATTTCCATAATGGAAAACAAATTCACCTTTCAGATGCTACCCTTCAGGCATCCTGGATGAGACTCAGACTCCAGAGTACTCTTCTGAAGTGCTGAGTACATCTCTTGAAGCACCCCTCATGGGACTTGAGGTAAGGAGTAGAAAACCATCGCTAGTCCTTTGGGAGATTAGCCTTGCCTAGGTTCATAGCACGCCAAAGACACCTTTCAAAGTCTGCTCAAAGTCTCCTCTCCCTTCTCCCCTTCTGGGCTCTTACAGACTCAATCTGTTATAGTGTACATGGACCAAAGGTTATGAAATTGCACATTTAAGCTTAATCATGTAATATGTATTTAATTTTGGAGCCCAGATCAAAACATCTAGATAATGACTTTATCCTAACACATCTGGCTGGGCTGGAGTTAAATCTCATGATGTAGCAGATACATAAAATATGTAATCTCATGCCTTAATTTCGTGATGTAAGAGATATCCAAAATATCTAAAAAGCCTCCCTCTATTTTTTTTTTTCAAGTTAGAATCATCTAGATTTCAAAGAGGAGCCTTATTTGAGTGCAAGCCAATGATCATTGGTTGCTGACTTCTGTTCTCATTCTTTCTCTTTCTCTCTTTTTATTCTCCTGTTTTATTCCTCTAATATCCCTCCCTAAGATAATGAATGATTTAAAGTGTAGCTGTCTTATTGTGAAAGATATGTCTAGGAGGGTAAATTCAAGAAATGGGAGAAAGGCATTGTGATTATTTTAGATACGTTGTAAACACTAGGAACCAGCCTATGTTAGGGACTAACATCAGTTGTTCAATATGTTTAGGGTTATCTGCTTTCATATCTTTGCTTAGCTAATTCCATGATCCTTTTTAAGTTTTTGCTTGAATCTCACCTTCTAAATAAATATTGCTCCTAACAGTCTGTTTAATATAGCAAACTTTTCCATACCTTCCCCCATTTTCTTCTCCAAAGTTTTATATATGGTTCTAGATTTTCCCTGCAATATTTATCACCTTCTAATACATTGTGCAGTTTCCTTCTTTATTGTATTGTTTATAATCTGTATTGTAAGGCTAAATATACAAACAGACAGTGACAAGACCATATATAAATAGAACTCTGACTTACAACCTGCAACAACCTGTCCAGGAAATCAATCCCCTTATTTATAGTAAACACCCTAGCAAGCCAGTCTGCTATAAATCAGACTTGCAGGAAGTCAGACTGCTGTCTCTAGTAACTACTCTCTCCAGGAAGCCAAACAAGAACCTCTCTAACAATGGACCCCAAATGGTCAAGACTTGATTAGTACCAGACAGCTTCCCCAATTTTTTCAACTTAGGACAAAGCAGATAAAGTCAAGTGTGCAGCCCTAACCAATTACTTTAGGATGCTCCACTTCTAGTTAACCTGCCTACAGCTTCCCCATGTCAACAACATTGAATCAGGGCAAAAATGAAACTTTACCTTTTTCCTACTACAATGCTTTCCCACTCCTCTGTTTGCCTTTGAGTTTCTGCCAAAACACAAGAGACAGTGTCAGACTTTCTTGCTATGAGCAAGCTCTGAATAGTCTTTGAATGTTCTCTTTTGGTTTGTCTTCATTTATTTCCACAATATCCTCACCCCAAATCTCCCTAATTTCTGAATATGATGGTTAATTTTATGTGTTAATTTGACTGGGCCACAATGCCCAAATATTTGGTCAAATATTATTTTGAATGTTTCTTGGAGGATGTTTTTTGGATGAGATTAAAATTGAAAGTGGTGGACCTTGAGTAAAGTAGACTATCCTCCAGAATTTTGGTGAGCCTCAACCAACAGGTTGAAGGCTTTAATAAAAAAAAAGACTGGCCTACCCCCAAACAAACATGGATTCCACCAGTAGATGGCCTTCGGAGTTGAACTGCAACATTGACTCTTCCCAGGGTCTCCAGCTTCCCAGACTACTCTGTTGATTTTGGTCTCACCAGCCTCCATAAGCACGTGAGCCAATTCCTGAAAATAAATCTCTCTTTCTATATAAACACATCCTATAGGTTCTGTTTCCCTGGAGAATCTTGATTAATACACTAAATCACTAAATCAAACATCCCACAACTTGCCATTTTGGACTATAAGCTCCATGAAGAAGGGCCTTGGGTCAGTTTTGTTTACTGATGTATCCCAAGTGCCAGAATAATTTGCCTGGCACATAGTAGGTAGACATTGTAGAATTTTAGAATAAATGAGTAACAATCTTTCTAGAATATGAAGTTCGGTGTGTTGGGTTTGCATCTGTCTGGGATGTTGAATGATGACAGAGAGAGAGAAAAAGAGACAGATAGAGATAGGAACCAGAAAGAGAGACAGACACTCACCCAAAAAGAGTGATTATACCAGATAATCTCTAAGCTCTGAAAACCAAGATCTTACAAGTCTAAGGAATAATCAAGTAGAAGCTACTGAATACTGCCTAGGCTCACCATTGCTCTCTGTTAAACTGGAAACAAGATAGGAGACTAACATCATACCTCTATTAATGGAATTTCATGAGCACATTTCATCTCAATTTGTATTTCATGGTCCCAGGTGCTAAGTGCAGTTTCAAGCATACTCTCCCCTCCCATAAATTATACAGTCAATCCTCACTTGGTAATGGGCACTTTATTTTTCATGCTGATTTTGTTAAGTGCTGAGCTCTGAGGTCTCTCAGTCATGGCCATATGCTTTTCTTTCCTTTCACATATTTGGATATAGAGCCATACTGATAGTTCCAAGATTTTTTTCACCTTTTTTTTTATGAACCCTGGGTTATTCAAAATTGTTCTTTCAGATCAAGAACAGAGTGAAAATCTTTCACAGAAAACCAACATGTAGCAAACTCTTTTTTTCTCTTTTATCACTCCTGCTAAGATTCATTTGAAAAAGATTTTCCTGAAAAAGATGAAAGAAAATATGACAACTTTTGATTCAAAAATGCCTTGAAAAGTAGAAACATAGCTCAAGAAAATGCGTTTCATGTTTTAAGAACTTTGACACATTAAAATATGTGTTATTTTATGTGTTTGTTTTGCTTTGCCTTTTTTGCTCACTTGATCTTTTATTGGGGTGTAGGTACAGTTGGAGTCACATATGGGATGGAAGATAAATCATGTTTCACAAATATATATCGTTTCAAGTGCTACTGCTATAGATGATGAACGAAAGATTCTTTTCCTTCATCTTCCTCAAAAATATTCATCACAATTAGTTCATTTGCTTTGCGACAACCAAACCCGTAGGCAATCTTGCACTGCTGTCTGGGCAAATGTTTCTCCATGCTGCTAATTCCATGTCCTGTTCTCTGGCCTGTTCCCAGCTGTTCAATTTCCCTTGCCTCAAACTTTTAGTTTTCGTTTTTCAAAGGTTCCTAACATTCTTCAAAACAGGTTTTTAAGACAAAATGTTTTTCACTTTAAAATTTTGTTACCAAGTTTTCTGGCCATAATTCCCAGTTATTGTAGGTTGTTATGCCTTGAACTGTGGAAGATAAAATGGAGGAATTATTATAGTTAATTCTATTTTTTCTATAAAATGTCATTTCTTCCTTTATTTTCCTTTTAAATTATTTGTGACATTAAATGGAAAATTTAAACTACTCATGAGTAATTTATAAGAAATGTTCCTCTGTGGTCTTGGAGGTCAGGGTATAAGAATGGTTCTTAGGCACCTGGGGAAGAATAGAAGAAAAGCAGCTTTATTAGAAAAGTTCACACTTCCACAAGAGATTTGTTCATTTGCCCAAATAGCAGACTATTGAGCAAATATTTGTAACACTTGCTAATCAACGTATTTTAGCTTTATGGCAAAACATTTTAAAATGAAATGGAAATGTATTTTCAATAAATGTTAACGCATGTTATTGTCAAAAATTTAAATTTAATAATGAAATCATTTTTAAGTACATAGGTAGATTTTTGATGTTTTACAAATAAAATAATTTTGATTGTTGGGCAAATTATTTAAAGAGTAGAATAATTTATTTGGAATTTTCAAGAAAAAGAGACCTTTTACTGAAATGTATTTTGTAAGTAACTCTTCAAACTTCAAACAATGCTTGCCATGACTTCATGGAAATATTTCTAAAATATAAGACGTGATGTTTTGGCTCCTTAACTGGAGTATTTTGTAGATGCCTTATCCCTGCCTAGCTTAATTCTTATATCGTTTTGAACATTCTTTTGACAAAACACGAAGAACCGATGACATCAAGAAATAATAAAATGTTTTAAACTACTGGGTTTTCCTTGATGGTCCTAGGTAGTCTTGGTTTTTTTGTTTGTTTTTTTTCCTTATTCAGGGTGGACTACTACTTCTTAATCTCTGTGATATCCTCTAGTCCCATCAATACTTTTGAAGATTCAGATTTTCTTTATCTGTCGAATCACATTTTTCTAAAGCCGTGCAGTAGAGTGTCTTGCTTAGCTAGCATCAGGAACAATTATTCTAACCACTACCTTCTCCTTGGATGTGGGCTGGGAATTAGGATTTATGTCATATATACTTCTCAACACGAGCCTGAAAAGAGATTATAGGTGGGAGTTCAGAACAAATGTCTTCCTTCTGAAATGTACATTAGAATTTTACCCCCCCCCCAATTTTCCCTGCTCCCCAGAAGCATGAGCTATAAGGAAGAGAAAAGGAAAAGACATGTTCCTATTTTTAGCTCTCGTTAGTTATGTTATGCTACAGCCTTGGTCTCTTATCTTAAACCTGTGAGATGTTGTGTTACCTGCCATATATGTCTTGTGATAATTCTCTGTATTGTTGCTCGATTTCTATTGAAAGCATCGCTTTGGCTCCTCTTTGCTCATGTACGCTGCCACTGCTCCTTTGTTAAATATTGTCAACTTTCATGATCACAAGGACCTCCACCAGGGAGCCTACAGATGTGAGATCAGGACAAGTATCATTAGCTTCAGGTTCAGTATGGCGCCAGATGGTCACATGTTCTTTTCAAGAGACGTAGTACCATGGTCTGATTCTCCCCTCTTCAGCCCTGCACTTTTCAACTTGAGGGATGCACCTTCATGTTATAAGTGTTATAGGCTAAACAATTCAATAAGTCTCTAAATTAGTCTAGGGAATAGGTAGGTTAGAGGATGGGCTTTAGAAGAACTATCCACACATCTCAAAGTTCTTGCTTTATTTTAGAGTGTTAATGCTACAAAGCTAGTTTGTTAGAAATCTGACCTTAAGACATATTAAAATAGTATAAATTATTAGTATACAGTTAACTTCTTTCATCACTGTAACTACTGTAAAATTTTGTACATTTTAAACATATGCTATGGTATAATTTCTTGTGTCTGTGTGTATATATATGTATATATCTTGTGCGTGTATATATGTATATATCCACGAGATTGTGAATTCTCTGATGAAGTCTACATTGTGTGTATGTTTTTGTAGTTCAGAATCTTTCCACAGCTCACATCAATGACCAGTTGAAGCTGAGGTATATTTTCCCTCAATGTAGGACACTTTGGTGAGGAATATATGATCCAGAGTTTTCCAGGGGATTGCCTAAGATCACAATTCTATTTCTCACTCTGCACAATCCTGTTTTGTCCCCCTTCCTTCAACAGATGTTGATCTCTAATAAATAACTAGCAAGACAAACTCCAACACTGAGAACCAATCAGTGACAGAAAAACTGAAAAAAGTTCTTCTCCGATAGATTTTTTTTTCTGTGAGTTAGGAGACAAAGACTTCTCTGAGAATGAGATACACGTAGGTATAGGAATGGTAAGTTCACAGTGGATGTAAATGTTTGAAATAGTTGCTAGAAAAAAACAAGGCTAAGAATAGTCTAAGAAAACAAAAGAATTACTGGGCTCTCTTGGCAACCAAGTTGAGGTCATCGACCAAGACAACTGTGGACACTCCTTCCTTCTTTACAAAGCATTTTGGAAGCACTTGTTTATATCTTTTCTTCTGTCTCACACGCCTTCTCAATTTCCTCTAATGATCCTTTTTGTTATCCTTACTTATCCTGTTAAATTTAATGTTTATCAGAGTCTGTCCTGACTCACTTCACATATTTTCCTGAATAGGCTCATTGATTCCTACACTTCAGTTACCCTCCACATACTGATGAATCTCCAAACTCTTTTTGCAGCCCACATCTCTTTCTTACACATGTGACTGTATATCCAATAGTCTATTGGTCATCTCTACTTGGAAATCTCAAAGTGTCACAAACTCAGCATACACTAAATTTAACTATTTGTTTTTGCTTTTGTTGTCTGTTGAAAAATTTGTTACTCTCATCTTTAATATTGAATTCCAAGGATTAAATAATTTTTAAAACTTTTCAGGAAAGATAATTCTCTATAATTTCCTCTTAATTATTAAATGCTGTCAACTTCATAGCCTAAATAATATTTGCATCCATCTAACATACCCTTATTTATGGCTCCAATATGCCTGGCCTACATTATTGCATTGCTCTGCAAATTGGTCTCCCAAACTTCAGACTTTTTTTCTCCCATCTTTTTTTTTAAGTTAAAACCTATCTTTTTATTAGATCTTCATTAAACTGTTAGAACTGAGAACCAGACATAAGTATAAAACTTCAAAAGTATATCTTGAAAGACACTTTCTTCTTAGGGTAAGCAGTAATGGAATAAGCATGTAAACAAGCTGGCTTATCTGGACCACACCAGCCAAGGTGGCTTGCCCGGTGGCCAGGCTCACAAGCTCTGCCTTCCTTTCATTTAACGCCAGCCAAGCTCCGTGGAGATCTCACTGAAGCCTGATTATGTAGAAGACCTTGGCCTACACAGGAATGCTGGGAACACATTTTTCCTCATGATGTTGAGAGAAAAAAGACCTTAAAAAATTACTATCTGAGGTGATGGCTTCTTTGTACTTATGCCATATCCCAGTATACAATAAATAAGCGACTAGATAATGTTCAAGTATGAAAATATTTCTTCCTCCCCACCAACACTGCTCTCTTAAGGAAGCTAGTTTCTCTGGTACTGTATCAGCTGCTCAGGAAGCTCATCTGATTTTTTTTAAAAAAGATAAAACCCTATGATGAGTTATGGTTCAGTGTGGAGTTCTCAGCTTTCTATTGATGGAAAAAGTTATTTAATACAAATTCTGCAACCTACAGACACTCAGGTACTATCATGTGACTTCTCTGTTTGGCGTCACAAGGATACTGAGTACCTGTTTTTCTAGAGCTAAGAGTCAGTGAGGTTTGGCCAAGGCTGAATCTGATCTGTGTTTTTTAAAGGATATCTGAGTACCTCTTCTGCTTCAAATACTTCAATGTTTTCCCATTGTCCTTGTAATAATTACAAATTTTAAGTGCCTCAATGGCTCACATGGTCCTCCAACATCCAACTCTTGCTTACTTTCCTGTCTCATCCTTTACCAACCAGCATCCTCTCCCCAGCTCTATCCTCATCCCTACTCTATAAATTCTGTTTTAACTATACTGAATCTCCTCAGGCTCTTAGAACATATAGTGTTTTCACTAAGCTTTGAGTATTTCATTGTGTATCAAATATCTTTATCCACAATAATCCCATGCCACAAAAATATCACAAACTCCTCATGGGTTCCACGCTAAACATTTCTTTAGTGGTTGAGTCTATGAGTCTGTAATTTAGGTTGGTCTTAGTTGAATGAGTTTACTGATCGATAATGGCCTTTATTTTATTGGCCATTATGGGGGGCTGGGATGACTGCATGTGGGAAATTGAAAGATGGCCACCCCAAAGATATCAGGTACTAATCCTTGGCACTTATAAATTACGTTATTTTGAAATAGGGTCTTTGTAGATGTGATTTAAGTTAAGGATCTTGATATTACTATGGATCTTAAGATAGGGAGAGTATCCTGGATTACCTGCTGTGCCTAAAAATGCGATAAGATATATCCTTATAAAGGACAAACCAGAGCCTAGGCCCAGGCAACAGGGCCATGAGCCCAGAGGCTGAAGCCTCCAGCCTCAGAGGTTTATTCTAAGGCCTTCAAATCTAGCAGAATGTGCCCTGCTGGAAAATTTGAAGTTGCATGGGATTGGTGATCTCTATCTTCTTTCTATTTTCTCCCTTTTGGAATAGGAATGTCTAGAACTGTTATCCTATGCCTGTCCCACCATTGTATTTGGAAACATATAAGTTGTTTCGTAGTTTCACAAGTCCACAGATAGGGAGGAATTTTGCTCCAGGATGAATCATACACAGTTGCACATATATCTGATTTAAATTATTTAGATGATGAGATTTGAGACTTTTTATCTGATGATATTTTGATGAGATCTTGGAATTGAGTAGATGCTGTAATCAATTAAGACATTTGGAAATGTTGGTTTGTGATAAATGTATTATGCATTTGTCACGGATGTGAATCTTTTGGACCAAAGAGAAGACTGTGGTAGACTAAAATATTGTGCTACAAAGATATCAGATACTACTCCATGGAACTTGTAAATGTCATCTATTTGGAAAAAAAGTTCTTTGCAGATATGGTTAAGTTCAGGATTTTGAGATGTGGCGACTATCCTGGATTATCTAGTTGGGCCCTAAATACAATCACAAGTGTCCTCAAAAGAGGGCGATTATACAGAGACACACAGGGAAGAGAAAGCTATGTAACCATGGAGGCAGAGAGGGGAGTGATGCTGCCACAAGCCAAGGAATCCTGGCAGTCGCCAGAAGCTGGAAGGAGGAGGAATGGATTGTCCCTTACAGACTTTGGAGAGTGTGCAACTCTGCCAACAACTTGATTTTGGCCTTATGATACTGATTTCAGACTTCTGGCTTCCAAGATTGTGAGAGAATAAATCTCTTCTGCTTTAAGTGACCTAGGAAACTAATACACTGGTATGAATTGTGTCTTCTACATGTTTCTCTTGTCCTCTTGCACTCTGTCACTGTACTTTCTTTCATGGCCATTTCAGAAGGCAAAATCAGACTAGGAAAAGTCCAGGGCCTTTATAAGCCTCTGCTTGCAGCCAGTTTGCTGATAGCCCACTAGGAAAAGTAAGTCCTGTGACTGACCACCCCAGGGTCAGCGTGAGAGGGCTCTGCAAGTTGCGTGACAAAAGATGTGGATTTGGGGTGAAAGGAAGTTTCAGGGCCATTTTCACAATCTACCATCCTTGGGGTTAATTTCTCTTTGATTGTTATCTTTGATTCTACTCTGGCCAAATTCTACTCAGTTTCAGACTATGTCCTTTCTTACTGCTTAGGTGTTATGTTAAACTACTGTGACACAATTTCATTTTCATTATTACAGCAGTTATCCCCAAACTCTAGTTCTACCGGTCCTTGCTACACTATCATCTCAGTGGGGGCAAGCATGCAGTCTTTGTCATTTTATATCTCCAGGAGCTATGCAGAACCTTGGACGTGGTGCATGTTCAAAATACACTAATTGAATTAATATACAAATTATACTCTGCTACATTAGACATTACTCTAATGCACTAAAAAGCCAGTATAAATTTTTAGTTCAAGGGATTTTGAACAAATGTGATACAACTTGTTTTTCTCTTTGCAAAACAATTCATGTACTTTTTTTCTCATTTCCTATATTGTGAATAGTATTAAAAGTCAAAGTTGATTAATTTTAACTACCATTGAAAAGTATTTAGTAAAGCAGCATTAATTGTCATATACTTATATTCAAACTTGCTGGACAAAAGTTATTAAAATTTTCTTTATAGCTTGTATTTTTTATCATTCTTCCACCTAATTTTCCAAGAAGCTTTGGGAATCAGGTTGAAAACACTATGAAGGTGTTTTGGCCCACATATACCCATTTAAACATTTACCTATTGTTGGATGAATGTGTTAAAATATCTGAAGCTCTTGTTTATAGATGATTAATATGTGGTAACTGGTTTGATGTTTTAGCTCTTTTAATAACTCTAAGAATGCTGAGTAAAGAGTGACCATTCTCTTCCCTTTTTACTTTGGTTATGTATAAAATAAATAGAAATATTTTTAGTGACCTTAACTTTAACCCGAGATAAAGGAAAAGAATGAATGCTAGAAAATGTAATCAAAGTTACAAACACACACACACCCCTTTCTATTTATTTTAAATTATTTCTTATTGATATTATTGTTCAATATTTTTCTGTTGATATTCATAATGTTCTTTTTTAATTGTAAAGATAATAAATGTAATCAATTTCAGCAATATCACTTTCTTTATATTTGATGTTTATTTCTAATTTGATAAATATTTATGAAAAAAGAAAAAGAGAAATAGTATCTAATATAGACTAGAAAAATATTTTAGACGCATTCTCCATCAGGTCCCCCCAAACAGCTGTGTCACTACACCTCCATCCAAAACCACTTGTCAAGTTCTGGGCCTTTGCAGAGCACAGGGTGCCAACTCTGCTGGCCCGAGCCAGACTGTGGGGAATTTGCCTGATGCCCGTTCAGATCCAGTTGGAATTGTGTTTAAAATGCCTAATGCAGTACATTTTTATTTTAGGAAGAAACCACACATTCCTTTCCTCCTTTTCTTTATAATATTACATTTGAAATGGTATGAATTATATAGAATAAGAATTACAAAATGAGCGTCCTTACTGAAATAATGTTTGCCATTTTGCAGCTTCCAGACCACAAAAATCTCATAATCTCTGGAAAATTGGATTTCTTCCATTCAAACATAATTATTTATCAAACTTTTTCTGGCAAAAATCTATAGTACATAGTAGCTTAATTTGCAAAAATTCAAGCAATACAAACATTCTGAGTTATTGCAAAATTATTAGCTGAGTAGTAATCCCTGAATTCAGTCATACTGGCCAAGCTAGTGGCCTATATAGATGCAGTTTCTGTGGGAGTAGTAGCAGGTGTCAGAATTAAGCAAGCTTGATAAATTAAAGCACATGGTATAATAGATCTTTTGATTTCCTAAATAAATTTAAGGAAAATCACAATAAAAGTCAAAAGATCAACGGCAATAAAGAAATGCTGTGGATGCCTTAGAAAATGTGTCTCATCTTGAAGCAATCATAAGAAGATCTTATTTACAGTCATTTCCAGCCATGTCATAATAGTTTTCTTAGGGAAATGAGCAAACTATACAAATAGAACAAACATTTATCAGAAGCATCATATTATCTGTAGTCTAATCTTATCACCTAGAAAAAAGTTAATTGAAATGACAATACTTCAAAAATTCCAAAAGCTAACTATGAAGAAAACAGAAAATCAAAATATAAATTTGATTCTTTAGTAAGCATGAAATATTTCAAAATTGAAAAACACAAAATACCATACTACCCAGATTGCCTCATGTTAGCTACTAGTGAGGTGCCATGATAAAAGAAAAAATTATTACAGAAGATAATGCACCCTGTCCTTTGCCCTCAGTGGAGACTTGATTCTTGAGTTTTCTCTGTTCTGAAGTTTTCATAGCCCTTTTCAAGCAGACATTGTGGAAATATTTTTAAAAATATTTCTGTATATAAAAATTGTATACAACAGTAATTATCTCAGAGAGTTAATATAAAGTGTTCGCATATCTTGTGGTTCAGAGTAAACATTGAGTAAATGGTAATTATTGTTTGTTACTTTTAAAATTCTCATTGAACTTCAATGAAATGAATGTTTTCTTTCACTAGTTAAATTGGTTGTGGTGGGATATTAACTTTTGATAGTGAACACAGATCATTGTTGTAAAATTGAATCCAGCTCATTTTAACCATCTCAAAATTTACAGATAAAATGGAAACTTGGGAAATTTTCCATATGCTAAAAGAAAACTTAAAATTTTGTATATACATATGTAAGCATATGCCTCATTTGTTTTTCCTTTTTCTAGTGTCTTACAATAATCAGTGACATGATTATTCACAGTATGTAAAATTACATCATTAGGTGGGCAATATGGATGACAAATTTTGAATCAATATTTTTAACAATTAGATCTGGGTTTTCTAGCATCTTTTTGAAAATTCAATTGAGAGAATTTAATATTGATTAGGAGATAGTCATAGGACTCATAAGTTGATCATTTTTTTGGTTAATATTAACAAAAGAAAAGGGAAAAAATCATATACCTTCACAAAAGATAATAGATTCATGAATACATAAGTATATATAACATGCATACATTAATTTCTTTGTAAATAAAATCTATTTATATTTTATGTCTCCTAACATATTTAAAAATTAATTAAAGAAAAAGTGAACATACAAAATTCTTGCAACATCCCCTTTTAAAGTATCAAGGCAAATTTAAGGATAACTAATTTATATTTAATGCATGTTTAGGCAATGCATGAGCTAAAAGACAATTATAATTACAAATTAAATAAATATCTAAGCAGATGTTTTATGATTCTAGGGTCTTTTTTTCTAATAGTGTTTCAAAATAAGAGATCCTTCTACGATGACACGTGAAGGTGCATTGACGGCATCTGATAATACTCCTTGCTGACAACACTGCATATCTCCGTCAGAGGTTGCCAGTAGATTCTACCAATATTAAATAGGAACTAAATTTACCACACATCAAAGATTTTACTAAATTTAGGGCTGGCTAGGGGCCTATAAAGTTATCATTTTGTAGCCTAGTAACATACTCAAAATTAAATGCTAACTAAGGGGAAAATTGCAAAAGATAAATAAATAACCAGCAAAATCAGAGACGCAGACAGAGAATCACTCTAAAATATTTTTTATGATCTTGGGTCTCCAGAGACTTTTTAAATTCTCAATAGTCCTAAAGGAGAGATTCTTCCAACTGTTGCTTCAGTTCTCCCTCAGCTTGAAATGCAGAGTTGCATTATGAAGCTCGATGGCATTTATTTCTGAATATCCTAAATCGGAAGACAGAGGACAAAAAAAGAGAAATTTGTTAATCCCCTCATCTTTAGGAATAAATAAAGAATTGCTTAAAAGCAGCTGGCGACAGAAAACTCAAGTCACCTTCTGAGGAAGAAAGTTAACTGTCACGAGTATTTGATGTGTGACTGAAATAGGGAGGAGAAGCAGAAACAAAACTGGAGGGATTTTCCGCTGAACAGAACATCTGCTGTCAGCCTAACAAATCAATGCATTTGGGGATATGCGTTTAGTAGTTATTCAAATGACTTAATACCAAATAGAAAATCACCAAAAGATTGACTGCTGGGCAATCTAGAGAGATATTGACAAAAGGAGTTTGTTTATTTGGGGTTCTTTTAGACGATAGAAAAGGGTAGTTTCATTATACTCTCAAAGAAGGTTGAAGTAGTTCTTAAGACTGCAATCACTGAGAACACAAAAAAAATATAGACAATAGAAAGACAGAACTCCACTTATGAGAATGCATACACTATTTGCATATTAATTTGTAGCAATCATAAATACTTTAAAATACAGTATCTTAAATATAGAAACACCCGTGTAATGTTTGTGGAATAAACTGATGCTTGCAGGGCTTAAAATTTTATAGTGATTACAGTTTCTCCCTTCTAAATAACAACCAAATGATCCAATCATACATCTTCTAATTGTTTTAGAAATTGGAAAAAATTTTAAATGTATAGTTAATGATTATGTAAATTAATATAAATATTCAATACATCTTATAGTGTTTAAACAGAGTTTTCATAATGCCCAGATATTTTAGGTTGCACCACCACATATTTTTACCAGTCTTTAAAAAGGCGGCTAGTCTGCCACGTTAAATCACCATATTTCATTTTTAATATTAGCTAATCCTAACAGATACTACCTAATTAGAAGCACAAAAGATTTTATTGTATATTTTTAAAAATTTTATCACTGTTAATATTTGATCAATATGAAATGGTTTCACTGTTTGTATTGCATAAGTACATTTAATTGGCATGTAAATATTTAATATTAAAGCTTCTCTTTAATAATTACTGTTGGTCGTTTAGCTCCTGTAACCTGGTTTATTGTTAGTGCCATGAATCTGACTTCTGACAACCCTGTGCACAGCAGAGCAAAATCCTGCCCGGTCTTTCTGCGCCATCCTCTCACCTTCTGGTGCCGTATCACACAAGGCTCTGCTGCTACTTGTAGGGTTTTCATACTCATAGGGTTTTCATGGCCAGTGTTTTGGGAAGTGGATGTTCAGGTCCTTCTTCCTAGTCTGTCTTAATCTGGAAACTCCACTGAAATCTGCCTACCGTGGTGACGCTGCTGGTATTTGAAATACAGGTGGCATAGCTTTCAGCATCACAGAAACATGTAGCCACCACAGTGTGACAACCAACAGACAGGGATGTGGTTCCCTAACACGGAAACAAACCCAAGTCTTGGTGGTGCACCACAGTATCTCAACCACTAGACCACATGTGCTGGCTTTATTATGGTAGAAAACAATATTTCTTGCTTTCTCTCCTCCTAGGCATGTGCGATGATTATACTTCTCTGTCCTCTTGAAGGTCAGTGTAGCTATGTGACTAGCTTTTGCCAATGAAAAATAAACCAAGGAAAAGTGAATCAATTCCTGGTGGAAATACATAAGAATTAATATAAGATTCTCCATTCTCTCTTCCTTTGTCATGCTGATTGTGGAAGTAGAGAATTCTGTATAGTGGAGACTCCATCACTACGAATTGCTGAGATGTCACATGGAGGAGAGTCGCCCTAGAAGGATACCCATATTCATAGCTGACTTGATGAGTAAAAGGTAAATATTAATTATTAAACTACAGATATTTGGAGGTTTCTTGTCAGCACAGTGTAACCTAGCTTATCCTGATTCATAGAATTTTCCTTTCCCTAAATCTCACAGCTGGATGATGTGACTCTTAGTCTACTCCACTGACTAACTTCACATGTTTAAAATTATTCTATTTCTATAAATAAGAGGTATAACAGGGACTAGTTTAAAATCTATCAGAAACATCCATCTGCATTTAGTCTTTGGTGAACACCATTTAAGTATCAGGCTTAATGCTAAGATATTTATTCTTAAAAATGATAGGATCAGTCCTTGTTCTCCAGGAGCACATGTTGTAGATATAAGGCAAACAAAAACACAAACACATTGGTTTAATACAATGTGATTTTTGCTTTAATACATGCAAAAAGTGAAAGCATTCAGACAGAAATCACATCCTTGCCTGAAGGAGTTAAGGAAACCCATGCAGAAGAAGAATAAGTTTGGTGGCTGACCACAGAGTCTGAGCATATTCTAGGCAAAGGGAATATGCAAAGGCCTTGACAATGTATGAGCTGAGGACGTTTGTGGTTAAATATTGCTAACTGCAATGCAGGGGAGGGATTGGGACAGATAAGACTGGATAGCTGGGCCAGGCCGTTCCTCAATGAGTCATTTTTTCATGTGAAGGGCTTTGTAAGTTTGTAAATGAAAAAACTCTGGAAGGACATGGAGTCAAAATTGAAGTGATGTTTGCACTTTAGGAAAAAAAAACAACGCTAGTTGTGAAGTTCAACATTGATCAGAATAGAGTGAAATATAAGAGAAGGAGAGCCTTATGGAGCCAATAGAAAAGAATAATTATAGAAAAGGAGAACAATGGGGATGTAGAAAAATGAATGAACAGAACAATATTTTAAATGGAAAAATAAATCTGGGTGACAAGATTTGGAGAATGAGGGACCTGTAGGGATCTAGGATGTCTGTTAGGTTTCAAGTTTGTGGCAAAACATATGGAACCATTGACTGAGATGGGAGATTTAAGAAGAAAAATTGGTTGGAGGACAGACCTAGTGACGAGTTCAGTTTGGGGGACACAATTCGTATTCACATTTCATTTGGATAAAGGTGTCTAGCAAGAGCTCAAAATAAAGTTTTAGATCTATGATTCATCCCCGTTTGCTAAAATTGTGTGAACCAAATTGGTCAAAGAAAATGTATGGATTGAATTGAAAAAATATGTTATGTTACAGTCTACAAAAGTGATAACAATGTTTAGAGTTAGGAATCTCAATAATTTGGCCTTTCGTGGAGTGACCTAAATGTGTAGGCATTAGGAGAATTATGTGTGCTGGCAGGAGTTTCTTGCATAAAACTTTAACTTAGAGAGCCACTGGATGCCCTCGGTTCCCCAGCTCTGGATTCTATAACAATGAGACTTAGTCATGAGATCAGGATTATGCAGGAAGTAGACATACCCAGATATAGATATAGTGGTTGACCGTTGTCCTGCATTGTTTTCATATGCTCTTTCATCATATTTGCAAAGTCAAGAGAATCTGAAACAAAGTATACCTTGTTGGAAAGAATTTCTGATCCTGTAACAACTTCGTTTAACATCACATTTGGCCTCACAAACAAGAGAGATGGCTTAATTTGTTCCCTCCATGGTGATCAGATCAAAGAAAACTTACTAAACGATCAATGCCCATAACCAAGCTCTGAACCTTTGCAGAACCTGAGATATCTCAGTTAGCAGAGTGCCCAAGAAGGTCTGTGTGCAACACAATCATATATATTCAATGAAACACAAGTCCAATCACATTGTCAAATAATAAATGAGCATATTATAAGTCTGATTGCAACTAAGCTCTGTCTTTGCCCTCATGTCCTGATAAATATTTCTGTCCTTAAGTTTGCTGTTTAGGTTTCTCCACTGAAATTCCATTCTCACTTTACAGCACAATACAGGTTGTCTGACTTTTGTGATGCTAATTGACATTCTAGAATAATTACTCAATCTTTTAGACTTTTCCTGCTTGCCTTCCATGGCCCTGGTCACATAATCATATGAGTATTGGATTTTGATTTGGAACTTGTACTTTTCCAGGTTTTGTCTTTATACCCGTAAATCATTTTTCAGTCTCAAAATTCTATTTGGAAGCATGCTCCTCTATCCTGCCTCTAGAGCCTTGACCCCATTCCCAAAGCAGACCCCTGAAGATGTACACATTCTTGTTTTAGTCTGTCTGCCAAATGCTTTACATTCAAGCTGATCTGGCATATGGTTTCCTAATGTTTATTAATTCAAGAGGCTTGTTCCAAATGAAGAGACAAGCATTTTGTGAAGGATAAAGAATCTGTAGAAAACTAGGCAAGTAATTGGATTTATATTCTTTATTTCAGAATGTTTTATTGAGAGAACTATTTACCCACATACAGAATGATAGCACCACAGATCCAGTGACGTTAAACTGGCAAGAGTTTGTTTTATAGACCAGGAATTCTGTATTACAGAGATTACCAGAAGATTAAAATGATGTTTGTGATCTAAAGAAAGGACAACTAAAAACATGACTGGCATAATTTAGTAAGATGTGGGATGACACTTATTTATAAATATTCTGAATCATAGCATGTTTACTATTTCCAACTCAAGACCTAAAAGATACATAGTTAATTTGGATTCATTTTTATTGGCTCCCTCCGATTTGGCTTTAAGCACTTCTAATTTACTCTTGATTGTATTTATATTTAAGCAGTTTGTCACTTGCATAATTTACTAGGAATTTATATTCCACTGGAAAATAACATGGTTTAGGCTCTATCTCATATAACCACTTTTTTAAGAAATTGCACTGTCTGTACATGTTTTCCACTTCATGCTTATTCTCGTAATATTAAAAATCTGGTGTAAACTGTAAATGGTGTATAAATATGCTTCTAAAATATACATGCATTTACTTATTTTTCTTGTTATCTGATTATAGATACATATCTAGAGACTTGGCATTATTCTGCTGTGAAAGTTTCTAGAATACTTGTGGAGCTCTTTGAGAATTCAGAGGAATCTTTAGGAAGCACAGAGAATAAAATGTGTATTTTATACATATAACAAATATGTTAGTGTCTTCATAAGTTTTGTACTTGTTCAATAAATTTCCATAAACAATAGAATTTTAGAAAGTTGACAGTTATGTTAAACCAATAATAAATGAAAGAATAACAAAGGAGAAAATACTTTTAGGATGCCAACCATGTATTTTATGTACATTTCCTAATTCACAGTAGAGCATTTGATACAATGATGCAAGAAAAGTGGTGAGGTGGAAAAGATCTTGAAGTTATATGTGGGGATCTGAGTCCTGGCTGAGCTCTGTCACTAATGATCTCAATGAACTCGAGCAAGTCACTTAATCTCACAGTTTCTTCATTTTCAGAGTCTGGTCAAATCATTCCTTGGGGAAGTTCTCTCTTGGTATGAGCTTAATTGTGTTTCCTCCAAATTCATATGTTGAAGCCGTAACCCTCAGTACTTCAGAATAAGACTCTATTTAGAGATAGGGCATTTAAAGAGGTAAGTAAGCGAAAACAGAGTCATCAGAGTGGGCCCCAACCCAGTATGATTGTTGTCTTTATAAGAGGAAGAGATTAGGACAGAAGGAGAGAGAGAAAGGGGGAGAGAGAGAGAGAGATGGAGAGGAAGGGAGAGAGAGAGAGAAAGAGACCAGCCACGTGTGCACAGAGACAAATATGAGCATACAGCAAGTATGAAAGCCAGGGAGAGAGGGCTCAGAAGAAATCAGAGCTGTGGACACCTTGTTCTTGTATCTCTAGCTTCCTGGACTGTGAGAAAATAGATTTCTGTACTTAAGGCACCCAGTCTGTAGTATTTGTTATGGCAGCCCTAGCAAACTGATGTGTCTTTTATTATTATTATTGAGTTCATAATAGTTTACATCATTGTGAAGTTTAAGTTGTACATTATTTCTTGTCTGTCACCACATAAGCACTCTCCTTCACCCTCTGTGCCCATTCCCAACCCCCCTTCCCGTGGTAACCACTGAACTGTTTTCTTTGTTTATATCCTCTGCCCATTTTTTGATAGGGCTGTTCGTTTTTTTGTTGTTCAGTTTGTGACTTCCTTATATATCATGGAGATTAGCCCTTTGTTGGATATATGATATGCAAATATTTTCTCCCAGTGAATGGGTTGTCTTTTTGTTTTCATCCTAGTTTCTTTTGCCTTGCAGAAGCTCTTTAGTCTGATGAAGTCCCACTTGTTTATTCTTTCTTGTTTCCCTTATCTGAGAAGACATCGTATTGAAAAGATCCTTTTAAGTTCCATGTCAAAGAGTGTACTACCTTTATTATCTTCTAGGAGTTTTATGGTTTCAGGGCTTATCTTCAAGTCTTTGATCCATTTTGAGCTTGTTTTTGTGTATGGCATGAGATAATGGTCTACTTTCACTCTTTTTGATGTGGCTGTCCAGTTTTCCCAACACCGTTTATTCAAGAGACTATCTTTTCTCCATTGTATGTTCTTGGCACCTTTGTTGAAGATTAGCTGTCTGGTTTTATTTCTGAGCTTTCAGTTCTATTCCATTGATCTGTCTGCCTGTTTTTGTACCAGTACCATGCTTTTTTGATTACTATGGCTTTGTAGTACATTTTGAAGTCAGAGGTTGTGATACCTCCAACTTTGTTCTTTTTCCACAGGATTGCCTTAGCAATTCTGGGTCTTTGGTTGCCCCATATGAATTTTAGCATTCTTTGTTCTATTTCCGTGAAGACTAATATACCTATTTTGGCCCCTAGAAATATGTAATCAAATGCCCTTTGAGCTATATCTATTAATTATATTTGGGAATAGACAAAGACATGGTGAAGATTCGTTTTAGTGGTATAAATGCAAATGACTTACAGAAAGAGAAACTGAAGACATTTAGTTCAGTCCAAAGTTAGTATAACATGGCAGCACATGTGTCTCCCTAATCTTGCACTCTGCTCCTATAGAAAACAGAGACCATGGAACTAAGAGATCTCTTCTCTTTTGGTAGATAGGAGAATAGTTAGGGAAATGTTCACAAAGTATAAGTATAAAGCGGGTCTAATGTCTAACGTAATAAATGATCGTTTGGCACTATGATTCTAAATCATCGTAAGAAATGTGACCTCTAGTGATCCTTCCATCATTGACAACTATCTCCTTTGTGTGACATGACCACCTTAAATGTTTTCTTTGATATGTTTATATCAAAATGTATAATATTCTTTTAGAAATGTTTATCTTTAATTTATTAAACATTTCATACAGATGTACAATAGCAGAATATAATTTAAAACACATTAACTATATCAGACAGAGTTACTCAGAAAAACAGAAGCTACACTATTTATTTTAACTGAGGGGGTTTAACTATAGGAAATTGGTTAAATTCCCTAAAGTTTGGGTGATAGAAGGCTAACAGTAACATAGGACACTGAAGTAACAGAAAGATAATAATTGCAGGAAGCATCTACCCATTCTAGTGCTGAGTGAACCCTAGTGAATCACCAGAACCTGAAAGACAAATGCTGCGCGGTATCAGTTTTATGTGGAATCTAAAAAAATCAAACCCATAGAGACAGATAGTAGAAAAGTGATTGCCAGGGACTGGGGGGTTGGAGAAAAAGGAGAAGACAGTAAAAGGGTATAGACTTTCAGCAATAAGATGAATAAGATCTGAGGATCTAATGTAAAATATGATGACCAAAAAATGACTATATCTCTTTATGTGAGACTTTTGGCTAGCACTTTTATACAGATTTCTGTGTAAGTGAAATCTAATAGATGTAAATGAATATACCCTCTGTCTAGGCACAAAAGTTCAGAACTGACAATTTGGTTATGCTTACCTTATAAGAGAAAGAGAAAATATAGGTGGAAAAATAGAAAATAATGAAAAAGGAAAACACTCCCAACAGATAATCACTAACTGTTTTTGCATTATCTCTCAGATTTTTGTCTCCTAATCAAAACAGATAGATATGTTCTCCCAAATGAAATCGTACTATGCACACAGTCTTCTAACTTGCATTTTAAACCTAAGAATATGTCATGAATACCAACAAAACAACACAGACACACTCATACACACACACACACACACAGAGTTATTTTTAATAACTGCATGACCAATTGCCCATTGATGGACCTTTAGATTATTTTCAGTTGTTCTTTCTTTCTTTCTTTTTAACCATTGTAGAATACTGAATTCCCATTAAGCAATGAATAAAGTGGTGAGTTAAACATCAACATCCTCAGGCTTGTGTGGTCAGGACCTCACTGTTCTGTACCAGCTCGATGAAAGTTAGAAAACCAAGTGTTAGCTAGGCTTCCATTTCATTATGGGGCCTTTCATTTATTAAGGAGTTTGTTGTTTATTCGTTTGGCTTATAATTAAATATAATTCAAAAGACTTTTCTTAAGGAATACTAATATGTGGTACAATCTACACGCAGACAGTCCTCCTATTTTTAAGGAATGTATTTTGAACGTTCAATTGATTGATTAATTTATACCTAAATTGATTCATTGGTATCTTTCTCCTGATGGGTTGTGACTGTAAACATATATTTTGAGAAAGATTATTTAGACTTAGGACCAGTTTAGATCTGTGAGATGGCAGAACTAATGAGAGAGTGTGAGAATTGCACCCTTGGCTTTAGCTTCGTGAGTACACAATTAGAGCAAGTCTTTAAGAATTGCAGGTGTAGTGCCACCTATATGGAAGAGTTATGGCCTACGGAAAGTTTTGAGTTTCTCCCAAACATTTTGAAAAGTGTTGCAGTTTATAGCACTCTCCATCCCCCGCCCCCAAATAAAGGTAGTAACTGTAGGAAGCATCTCCTCATTCTGGGGCTGAGTGAAGAGAGCATTTTACTTTGATGTCTATATCTGTGGATATTTTTGTGTTTATTGTACTTGGAGTTCATTAAGTTTCTTGGATGTATACGTTACTGTTTTTCAGTAAATGTTGAGAGTTTTCAGGCCTTATATCTTTGAATAATTTTTCTGCTCCTTCCTTTTTCCTTCTCATTATGCATGTGTTGGTGTACTTAACTGTGTCCCACATTTCTCTGAGGCTTTCTTTATTTTTCTTCATTCTTTTTTTCTTTGTCCTTCAGCTTGCATAATCTCTCAATTTCTCTTCAAGTTCACTTATTCTTTCTTCTGTCACTTCAAATCTACTATTGAGCCACTCTAATGAATTTATACTTCAGTAATTATCCCTTTCAACTCCAGAGTTTTCATTTGTTTCTCTTTTATAAGTTCTATCTCTATTGAATCAGCCCTGATGGTCTAGTGTATAATGTTTGGTGTTCTCACTATCCAGGTTTGTTTCCCAGTCAGGGAACTGCACTTCTTATCTGCTGATTGTCTTACAGTGTTGGCTGCATCTTGCTGTGATGCTGAAAGCTATACCACCAGTATTTCTAATACTAGCAGTGTCACCCATGGTGCACACGTTTCAGTGGAGCTTCCAGACTAAGACAGACCAGGAAAAAGAACTTGGCCCCCCATATCCAAAAAATTGGCCATGAGAAGCCATAAACAGCAGTGGAGCATTGTCTGATAGAGCACCAGACATGAGAGGATGGGGCAAAAACAATGGGAAAGTCCCACTCTGCTGTACACAAGGTTGCTAAAAGTCAGAATTGACTCAATGTCACTAACAATGACAATTGTTTTATTGATATTCTTTATTTGATGTGACATTGTCATCATACTTTCCTTTACTTCTTTATTCACAGTGTCCTTTAGTTCTATGAAAATATTTATAATGGCTGTGTTGAAATCTTTTTCTGATAAATTTGACATCTGGTAGATCTCAGAAGGAGTTTTTTTTGAGTGTATGTGTCATACTTACCTATTTTTTAACATGCATGCCTTGAGAGTTTTTGTTGAAGACTGTATGATTTAGATAATATATTGTAGTAACTGGGTACTAGTCTCTCCTTCTCATCTCTGTAGCTCCTTATTGTTATCAGTTTTTGTTTGTTTAGTGACTGACTGGATTATCTCAGTGAAGTTTTCTCCCCCTTTCTCCTTACACATAATGTTAACCCTTGATTTTGCTTCTCAGGGAGACAGCACTTTGGATATTCCCACAGTCACCCTGAACCTTGGGGCAGCAGCAGTTTGGGCAGTGCTCACTTTCCCTGGCTGCACCAGCTTTTGAACTCCACTAATTCCTTGCTGATTTCTCTATTGTTTTCAATAGTCCCCTAGGGCATGAATTGCTCTACAAACCAATCCAATCAAATTTTGTCTCCTCTGAAGAAACAGTTTTTGAGGTGAATGTTTGACATTTGTTCTGGCCCAAGGAGGGCTTCTCCCATCTGCTTTATTCCCAAATTCTCTTCTGCATACTAGCTGGTGTACATTTCAGCTTGTCTCTTGAATCTCCTGCCAAATGCCTTTCACCACACCTCTACTGTCCTTGAGAGCATGCTGTGCCTTGAACTTCTCCATGCTCTGTTGCAAATGAAGTCAGTTTCTTTAAGAAGTGAATAGGAGCTATCTATTTTATGATTTGCTTCTTTCCCTAGGCAAAATTTCCAATTCAGGGCCCTGGAGCCCAGGGTGGGAAAAATGGCAAACTTCCTTCTGCCACCCTAGATCTAGACACTGATTGTTCAATGAGTGGGCGTGGGCTGCAGGGTTTTCTCAGCATGCCTCTCCTGTAGTGGAACACCACCTCAGGAGCTGGAAGCAGCTATCAAAGGCCCACTGTTCTCAGCACACTGGGCCCGAGATGTTGCCTCCATTCCATGAGGGTAGCTTGCCCACAGAAGGAAGTCCTCACCATTCAACGATTCTCACTTGGGATTTCTCCTGGGCAATGAATAGCTGGGTGCATGAAGATAAACACCTGAAGCTGGGTACCTGAGGATTACTGTAAATATTCAAATAAGAACATGATTACCCTTCAACCTTGTTCCCAACACTGACATAGAGGAAAAGAAGTTAATCTTGCTAATATGCTATTTTCTTGCTTAACCTGAGGGGTGACTCAATGGTCACAAGGATTTATGAGCTTGTTTTGCATAATAAAAGAATGCCTTCAAGGAAGTTCTGATCCCAGATAACCAGCCCCCAGGTACAGTTGATGCCCAGAAGTCTGATTGCCCAAGGGCTTATTTAGAGTGAAAGAAACACTATCACCCCCTTGTTTCTCTTAAGCTCCTCCTATAAACTCCCTCAGCTCTATAGAGACCCCCTGCTTTCTTCTTTCATTATGGTGGATTTGAGAGAATCTATCCTCCCACCTTCTGTTTTGGCCACTTCAAATATAATGGTCTCTCTCTCCTCCACTGGTGTCTCAGTGATTGGCTTATCACAATAAGCCACATGACCTTGAGAGTAAGAGGTTCCCTATCACACTGACATCCTGTTCTTCCTGAGAAAAAGAGAGAGGGAACACTGGCCTTGGCTGCAGAAGTCAGGAATGGAGTACCTGCTTCACCGCACCAGGATGATAGAGAGAGGCATTAATTGGTTCAAATAATACAGCTCTTAGCAAATTTTTGGATATGTCTTAGACAGATATTTGCTTATTTTGTGTTTGCTTTTAGGACTATTACCAGAGGTGTGAAAGGTTGCTGTACTATAATTTTCATCAGTGGGCTGGGGAGTCAGGCATCAGGTCTCACACTGCTGTGTCAGGGGTTAATCTCTTGTTATTTTTTACTTTTTTTCTGAAAGTCTTTAGTTGTGCCTTTATTCACCTTAATTCATTAAAAATGTGCTTGTTTTCAAGATCTAATAAAATGACTCCCACTAATGTAGGATATATCACCCCTCAGTGTGGTATTTTTGTTTTTTTAAAAAGTAGTATTTTTTATAGAAATTGTGTTGATTACATAGTTACAAGATAGTTACAAGAATGTCACATAAAATGACATTTCCAATCTTTTAATACTACACTTTCTTATGAAGTTACTTAAATTTTATCAACTATAAGACTAATATATTTTCTTAACAATATTCACTTAAATACATAAATATATGTGAACATATATATATATACATGTGTGGTTATATATCATATCCTATCATATATATATTATTACTTTACAAAAGGAAGCCTAATTACATAAGGCAATAAAATTTAATAATTATTTTGAATAAAATCTCAACTAATTATGAACTTTAGATCATATCCTCCTGAAACACTATCATTTTGTTGTTTTTTTGACAAATCTAATATTGTGAAAATACAGTTTATGATTTTTTTCCAAGAATATAACAAATGTATACTTATTAGTTAGGAATCAGTAGAATAAATCCACAGCTTCTAAAAGATAACTTTGGTCCCATATGGAAGAAATACAATAAAATTATTTTAAAAGTTAATCTAATGAAAGAAAGCAATATATTTTTAAAAAATAACTTTAGTCAATACTAAGGAAAATTGATTTTACCAAGTTTAAAACTAGAAAGAGCTGGTTATATTTCCTGTAATTAAGATGATAGGGACGTTCCTATATACTTCTGATTTCAGGTTAATCTATTTAAAAACAACTGCTAACAGCAATTTCAAAATTAACAATATGTATGAAGCAGTCTTTAGAAAGTTTTTATTGAAAAAATTTAACTCTAAAAGTTTGTCAAATAGGGTGCACCGCACAATTTTTTCAAACTGCTTAAAAGAGATTGTGTTTATCTTCTTGTTCTTGTAAAGGTTTATCTACATTCAACTTAATTATGCCATTGTGAGTATTTTGTTTCAATGTCCTGGCAGAGGAAATTTCTGAAAGGAGCAGTAGAAAGTATTTGATATTCCACTTTTATTTAGCAAAATGATGTCTTTCGTGTGAATTAAAAGTCGTCTTTATGTAATTAATTTTTATATTATGTGCTCTCTCTCTCAAGCTTTTTTTTAATGAGTGCAAAGACCTACATTAAAATCGAACAACAAAAAAATATCTATTTCCAGGCAAGTACAGAAACACAATTGCTTTATCATTTCTTCACTGAGAAACATTCCTTGCAGTGTAACTGGAATATTTTTCTAAGAAATAGACTTGTAAAAGGCTAATTTCAACACATTTACTAGAAAAACAGCACAATATTACAGAGAAATATACTTTCCAGCATGATGACAACAATAAAATATTCTTGAAAAGCATATGTATCATTGTATTAACTGATGAACTGAAATAAAAGAAATACTCTATAAAAGTACATCTAATATCCATATAGTGATATGCGTAACCCATGAATAAAAAATAACCCTTCTTTATGTTATGTAAACCAAACTTGATCCACCAATTTAAATAATTTAAAAATAACACAATCAACATTCTAGGTCTAGAATTCAACAATACTGTCATTTGTAGTCTTTTTGAGGAGGCATCCAAAGACGCTGTGGTCTCAGAGTCAGTTCTGTCATTAGCATCACAGAAAATTTAATACAGGCTACTTTGCCTCATGACCAAAATCAATGATTTTGGTCTATTTGCAATGTGAGACTACATGTGGAAAACAAAGAAAAAAGAAATTCCAAATGCAGAGACTGTGTGTCTTTCAACATAAGTATCCTGTTCTTTTCTTTTTCTGTTCCGTCTGGCATCTATTACAAAAGTAGTTCACAACAAGATTTCTGACCAATGACTGCAAAACAGCAAGAGAAATTGTTTGGCCACTTATAGGCCAAGGATAAATATACGAAGAAAAAGAAACAAAAGAGAGAAAATGAAAGAAGAAAAATTAGAATGAAATAAAAGAAGCAAAGGAGAAAGAAAAGAAGGAAGGGAGACAGGAAAAAAAGTAAAAAGTGGATGTATATTCTTTTTCCTTTCTTTCTTTTTCTGGCTTTGCAAGTTAATTTGTGACAATAGATGTCTATATAATTGGCAGAAAACCCAGAGGTAGAGAGATTGGCAGCAGTGATTGTAACCCTAGAGACTGTGCTCCTCTGGGCTGATGTTGTCCCACAGCTATTTCTTTAGAAAGATCCATAGAGGTTTGCTTGAGGATATTCTCACAATAGTAACTAACTGCTTCCAATACCACTGAGCTAGGAGTTAGTAATGTAAATCTTGCCTTATATATTTTTCTTGAGGAAAGTGAGATGGGGGCTGGGGATATGTGTAATCTGTAATTAACTAATGTTAAAATAATTTAATTTTATGCCAGTGGCTAATATTCTTATTTTGGAAGTATGTGAATTTAAATACCAAAATCATTATTAAATATTTCTACTGGTTGAGAACATACCATTGAAGTTAAGTCATTAAGAATTACCTAAGAATTAATAAAAATAGGTTGAATTTTCTATATTATACCATATATGTTTATCACTAAACTTGAAGTCTGATAGAAGAGGATTATCTTTGTTTAAGTATTTAATGATGAATTTCTCCGATAATCATGTATTTTGATTTATCTTTTATTTGTTATTGGGATTGTTTTTTTTTTGGTGAGGAAGATTGGCCCCAAGATAACATCTGTTGCCAATCTTCCTCTTTTTGCTTGCAGAAGATTTTCAGTGAGCTAACATCTGTGCCAATCTTCCTCTATTTTGTATGTGGGACGCTGCCACAACATGGCTTGATGAGCAGTGTGTAGGTCCATGCCTGGGATCTCAATCTGCAAATCCTGGGCTGCGGCAGAGGAGCACATGAACTTAATCACTACATCACTGGGCTGGCCCCTGCTATTGGGAATTTGAAAGTTTCCTCAAGAAAATAAGATAGCCACAAAAAGTTTCCCCAGTACCTTCTTGTCACAATTGAGAGTGGAGCATTGCCATAACCTTACGTATCAATCTATTAAAAGAATTTTTCAAAAGCAGGTGGCACATTTTAAACAATGACTGAAAATTAAGATCCCAGATATTTAATATTGCTATGCTTCTCTGTCTCAATATTATTTTATTTTATCTTGATGAGCTAGATCTTTCAATATTGCCTAATAGACCTTATATTTTGCCTTTGCATTTTACATGGAAAAAAGTATATAGCAAGCCAAGTTACTGAAATTAACTGATGAGAAAAAATGTGATCTAATTTGTACATACAGTGGTAAGTGAAATGGGAAGTCTTGTTAGTTAGAAGAGTGCTAGTTAAAGGAAAATATTTATGCATCCATTTTTGCATTCAGTTTTGGAAAATGTCCAACACTTTACAATTCTAAGAAGAGATGCAATTTGCTTTAATGCTTAAGAGGACAAAGAGAATTGAGTTTGAATCTTGACTCTACTACTAGTTATTTTTTCCTCCCTTTCACATAATCACTGTAAGCCTCGGTATATTCATAATTTAAAAAAAGAGAACACTAATAAGAATAAGACAAACAGGTAATGGTTATTACCTATTTCCAAACCTGTCCAAGAATTAACTTAAACACCAAGAATTATGCTCCTTTTTAACAGTGAGATTAGTAGATATTTTCATGTAATATTAAAAACCATTATGAATGTCAATATTAATGCATAACCAGTAATTATGTGTAATTAATCAAATAATGTTATTATTGTATAATGGCTTTCATTATAATCATCTAACAAATATTTACTGAACAATATGAAATTAGGAAGTAGTGGATATTTTATTTTTCAAACATTAATTACTGATAAATTTGTCATTCTTTTAACATGAGTTGGCTTTGTCCAAAAGTAAAAGTTTTACTTTTTCTTCTTATTCACTCTAATTCTCTGAATGTTCACTTTTTGAATAAAATTAAGACTGGATTAAAAGTACAGATATCACAAGAGGCAGCCTCTTAAGCTATTTCCTGCTGTTCCCAAATCTCTGCTTTCTTTTTTTGTGTGTGAGGAAGATTGGCTCTGAGCTAACATCTGTTGCCACTCTTCCTCTTTTGGCTTGAGAAAGATTGTCATTGAGCTAACATCTGTGCTAATCTTCCTCTATTTTATGTGGGATGCTGCCACAGCATGGCTTGATGAGTGGTGCTAGGTCCACGCCCAGGATCCAAACTCGCAAATCCAGGGCCATGGAGGGGGAGTGCACAAACTCACCACTACGCCACAGGTGGGCCCCTCTCTGCTTTCTTTTCTAATTCTTCCTGGTTTTAGAATAAGGTGATTCTTAGTTCTTTTCCTCAATGCCACTTTTTGGAGTGTCTTAACTATAGGTCAAACAAACTGGCAGTTTTAGATTAGTGAACTCATGAGAGGGAAAATGTAAGCTCAGAATCTTCAGAGCATCTTCGTACTCAACAATCTGCTGTCCTTTCTTTAACTAAATGAAAGTAGCAGCCATGGCACCTGTTCATGTTAGCATGACTGTCACATGGCACACTATTAATCATTTTTGTGGTGATATTTTATCTTAAATTAATACTATATTTTATTTTAACCTTAAATTTTACTTGAATATCTTTTTTTAATTAATTATTATTTTGCTGTGCTGTTGAGTATAAATAACTTAATCAATATAGGGATCATTGACCATACATTTCTTTATGACAGATAAAGAATTAGAATAAGCCATGTATGCATTTGTTGACCACTAGTTAATGTACTAATAGGAGTTATTTCAGTGGGAGACATTCAGTTACTTCCCAATGAAGCATAACATACATAAAAGGGTAAAACAAGTTAGTAGACACTTACGCTGGTAAGTGCCTGGGAGGGTCCTGCTGACTTATGTAGCAGGGAGGGAGCCATCTGGCAGAGACCTAAAGGAGTCACAAAACAGATTACACACAAACTGAGCTCTTAAGAGAAAAAGGAATTAGCCAAGCAAAGAAGGTGGAGGAGAGGTTTTTCAAAGATAGAAAACAGTAAGTTCCAGCTCTCAGGGGCTAGAGAAAGAGCATCACCATCACAGCAGTGGAAAGAGATCTCTGTGGGGACATGCAGAGAAGTAGTTGCGAGAAAAGAGAGTGAACATGTAAGCAGAAACCAGGCATAAATGATTTTGGAAGTCATGTAAATTTGAATTTTATTCTCAGTTCACTGGTTTATAGATCTTTTCTTGCTTCAGGAGAAAGTAATGAATGATGCTAGTTGGCAAGGGCAATCAGGTCTTAGATATTCCAAAGCAGTCAAGGAAGAGATTACACCTACTAGATGTGTTGTTTACAGAGAAAAATAGAAAATTGGTATTTATCAATAAATCATTAAATTATATGCTTATTTTATATTGCTAAGGAATTCAAAATATAATTCATAGATTTTAAAAAGAGAGTGAAATAAACAGTTTCTAGCAACTGAAGAGATATGCCATACAGAAGTTTGTGAGACATGAGTAAATCTCTGGAACTTGGGTCAAGAAAGAGAAGAGCTTGGCAAGGCCAAGACCACTGGAGAGCATTCTCACATCCATGGCCCCTAGTTCTAAGGTAGAGAAAATTAAGTGCTATACTCTTTACAGAGGCAGTGTAGTGAAGTAGAATAGTCTGCGTGGACTCAGGGGTTCACTGCCTACGATCAAATGCTGGCTTTGCAAAGGACTGTGAGACCTAAGTTATTTAAATTCTCAATACCTTTCTCTGTAAAATGGAGATAGTAATAGCACATATTTCATCATAGGATTATTGTGATAATTCAATTATCTGACATATGTAAAGACATCAAACCGTATGTGGGGCATAGGGAACAGCAGACTCAGCTTGAATTTTAGCTACTGCTATTATTTCTGGATCTGAGGATGGAGTAGCATAGAGTAGGTGGACCCACTTTGAAATTACTTATCATACCATCCATAGCTAATGAATTTTTTTTTAAATTCTTGAGTACATGTATATAAAATCCTTGTGGGATGAGCAATTGAGTATATAAATAAAGTCACTGTATACTTTACTATCCTAACAGGAACACTTTGACAGTGAAAGTGTGTATTAGTAATAATTAGGGCTGAAGAATGATGACGCTAAGACCAGCTTCAATAAACAGGGAACTCGTGCCCTTAGAACCAGGCCTGATGTTAAATTTATTGCTCTACGAGCCAAAAATTCCTTGATTATATCTCTTTAGTAAACTTCTACATGAAGTTTTTAATAATGACCATAATGATTGATAACATTTATGTAGTCATTTAGTGCTTTATACATGTCACATGTTTAATTCACCAAAATAACCCCATAAAGCAGGTACACTTGTTTTCTTTTGAATTATACTTTATTATGACTTTAACATGTGTTCCGTGAGTTAGTAACATTGAAGGGTTTTTTTGTGTGTGTGAGGAAGAGTGGCCCTGAGCTAACATCTTTTTGTCAATCTTCCTCTTTTTGCTTGAGGAAGATTGTCACTGAGCTAACATCTGTTAGATAATCTTCCTCTACTTTATATGGGATGCTGCCAAAAAGTGTCTTTACAAGTGCTGCTGGGTCTGCACCCAGGATCTGAACCTGTGAACCTTGGGCTGCCCAAGCAGAGTGCATGAACTTAACCACAATGCCACTGGGTCAGCCCCTCAGGTAATAGTTTTAGTTATCACTGCTTCACAGGGAAGGAAATTGGTACATTGCAAACTTAAATGAATTTCTCCAAAGTCAAGTTCACTCAGTAATTAGCATTAAAGCCTAGATTCCAGGGCTTGAGGTTGTTATCAGAGCCCACATTCTTAGAGTATGCCATAGGCTCTTGAGGATTTTATCAGAAGGGTGACATGATCATATTTATGTTTCAAAAGTCAATCTAGTTCTAATGTAGAGGAAATAATTGGAGGGTAAAGAACTGATATAGAAAGAAGAGTTACTGGGGCCGGCCTGGTGGCGCAGTGGTTAAGTGCGCACGTTCTGCTTCTCAGCAGCCCAGGGTTCTCAGGTTCGAATCCCGGGTGCAGACACGGCACTGCTTGGCACGCCATGCTGTGGTAGGCATCCCACGTAGAAAGTAGAGGAAGATGGGCACGGATGTTAGTTCAAAGCCAGGCTTCCTCAGCAAAAGAGGAGGATTGGCAGCAGATTTTAGCTCAGGGCTAATCTTCCTCAAAAAAAGGGAAGATTTACAAGAGTGAGGAAGTAATTATGGCAGATCTAGAGTGGATGAATGGAGAGATAGTAGAGAAGTAGGATTAAAATGGATTAAGTACTGATGAGACATTGGTGGAGAGGAAGAGAAAAAAGTGAGTGTGGCCTCTTAAAATCCCTTAGGGAAAAGTGTACATAGTAATACCATCTATTCATCGGTTATTAGTTAGCAGGTGTTTTCTCCATTCTTCCCAAAATATGTGAACTTTGATTTAGTAAGATATTAGCCAGAGAAATGAATGTTCTTATTATCATAATTGTTGTAGAAAGAAGACATTTTAGAGTAATCAATTTTGAAGCTTCAGATTTAAAAATATGCTAAGAATGTTATAAAAACTTGAATTTTTAAATAATTATGTAACAATTGCTTTTCACTTGCTTGATTATGTATTGTTCTTTTACCTACATAAATAAAGACATTTTAACGATAAATTGAGACATATTTTCAAAAGGTTTTGTAAGAATCATTTCCTTATTCTTAATATATTTATTTTTAAATAAGAATGAAAAGTATTTATTTAAAAAAATTTTCATGATTCCAATTTATCTTAACAGCCACTGAGAACAATTTCATATTTTAAGTTCAATAACAAGTCCACTCCTTTTCTTAAGGATATTTAAAACTTGTTGTTATATGTTGTATTGTCTCCCCTCAAAATTCACATGTTGAAGTTCTAACACCCAGTACCAGAGAGTGTGACCTTATTTGGAAATAGGGTGACGAGAGATATAATTAGTTAAATTAAAATAAGGTCATTAAGGTATGCCATAATCCTCTATGACTGATGTCCTTATAAAAAGGAGAAATTTGGAGACAGAGAAACACACACAGGGAGAACACCATGTGAAGATGAAGCAGAGATTAGGCGGGTACTTCTACAAGCCATGGGACACAAGAGATTGCCATCAAAACACCAGAAGCTAGATGGGAGTCATGGAACAAATTCTTCCTTACAAACCTTGATCAACCGTGCTGACACCTTGATCTCAGACTTCTAGCCTCCAGAACTGTGAGACAATACATTTCTCTTGTTTACGCTACTCAGTCTCCGGGACATTGTTCTAGCAGTCCTAGCAAACGAATTCACCTGGATATACATATATTTAACACGTTTAACACGTTAGTGTTAACACAGTGCTACATACAACATACTAGTCTTATATTGTTTCATGCTGAACATTACAATTCTTTCCAAATGTTAAAAGTTAAAACTCTGAAACTATTTTGAGACAATCTATTATTATTAAAGCAGTTATAATTAGCTAGCCATGCGGCTTTGAAACAATAAGTTAACGCTTCTGGGTCTCAATATCCTCATAATGCATTATGTAGTCTTTGCATTAAATGATCTCTATGGTCTTTCTAATAACAAATTCTATGAATTGTAATAATTTTTAAGGGTCTTTACATGTTACGAACTTAAATATACTCAGTGACCTATTCCAGTGCTTCTCAATCTAATGTGCATAAGAATTACTTGGAATTCATGTGATAATGCGGATTCTGAGTCACTAAATCTTTTGTAGTACTGAGATTTTGCATATCTACCAAGCACCAAGGTGATACACATGCTGCTGGTTCTGGGCTACATTTGTGTAGCAAAGGGTTTTAATTTTCTTCCGGTTCTCAGATGAATTTTATTCTCCACCCTCATCCAGGCTTTGATCATTAATGACATTGGTATCCAGATTTCTACTTTTTAAAAAATCCTAGAACTCAAATTTCTGGATTATTTATAACTATACTAACAACAAAATAATGAATAATAAAAAAACAATAATTGTTAAGCATTTATTGACTATTTATGTTCTAAGCAGATGAAGATGGATGAGGTTAGAACTATTGTTGCTAAAGTGGCTGTGCTTGGATCCAACTCCATTCTGATTCCAGATCTCACCTCCTGAATCACTGCATTGACTACAACCCTGTATGCATGTATTCATGTATGCATGTGTATGTGTATTCATGTATGCTCATTTGTATGCACATATTATGTATTCATGCATTGGAGGAGGTAATTGAGAGGATGTGACTTCTGGTTGATCCCCGAGCTGGACCCAGGCTATCTGAGGCTCCCCACCCCCTCCCCTGTCCTTGGAATGTACATTCCGCCAACCACCCTCACAATGGAAGCTGTTCCAAGGGCATGGCCTTGAGAGAGGAAGGTAGTATTGAGACCATCTGGACAGTGTATGTGATTGAACCTGGTTAAGTCCTCTCTATAGTATTTTAAGATTTTGCAGGTGAATGTGGACATCTTGCACTCATTTTGCGCTGCCCAAGACAAGCCTCCTAAGTAAGTTCGCTTGTTTATTAAGACTGCCACGTACCACGCTGGAGTGGCCTTCGTCTTTCTTCAGTCTCTCTTTGCTCTCTGTACAAGGGCCAGTTCATGAACCAACAGTATGTATGTATGTACGTATTCCTCCTCTGAGACCATTTCAGATAGCATAGGCATTTTCAAAATTTAGGAACTGTTTTGTCACAGTTCCCATCTCTAACTTCAATGAGTTTATGATGTGCATTCCTAACGTTTTTATTTCTTCTTCTCTATTATAACTTCAGCCTCTGATTTCTTAATGCTTCCTAGTTTCCTTATAATTCCAGATTTATCAATGAAGCACCAGAGTCAATTAAATTCTATCCTTTGTAGCAACCTTAAATTGCTAAATCCCTTGACTTTTCTGTGTTCATCAGTCAAATCTATGTTTTGCACTCCGTCACAATTCCTCATTTATTTCTTCTACCCTTTTACAGCAACCATTCCAAAGAAGTATCATAAAACAAAGGTTCATTGGTTCTATTTCAGATCCAATTATCTTTTGCATAAAAAGTGTGCTAATTATTCTCTTTACCTGTTATTCATTTAAAAAATATTACATTATTTTTAAGTGAAAGACATATCAAATAAATCAGTCAATAATACAGGACCCAGGGGTTATTTTAAAATACATGGAATATGAAGAAATGTGTCCAAATTCTTACATCTGATTTTGAAAATGAATTATGTAAATATACCAATGAATGACAGTTTAAATATACTTTTACATTATTGAACCACATCTGAGGTACTAGGTTCCATTATTTTCATCACATATGTATTAATTTAAGCAAGACTATCAAATTTCAATACAACAATGAAAATGAGTAAACTATTGATATAAGCAAGGGTGAATCCTTCAAACATAGGGTTGAGCAAAGTAAGCCACATAGAAAATTGTCTATATTGTGTCAGTGCATTTATCAATGTTCATAAGCAATCCAAACTAACCTATGTTTTTAGAAGTCAGGATAGTTGCTACTTTTGGGGTCATAGTGAGTGGGAGAAGGTACAAGTGCTACTCAACTTTGTAAAATTTCACAGTTTTCCATTCTTATATGCCTGGTGAAATTTTCTGTATGAATACAATATTTCAGCTAAAAGTAGAATCAAAAAAGGAAAAATTTTGACTATTACAAAATATTAGAAGTTGTTAAGTTTGAGTGTTAGCATGTTATTTTCTAAAACTTTTTAAATCCTTTAATATTTCACTAAAATATTAAGCCATATACACTGGCTTTATTTTGTCTTGTGCCACATTTGCCAATGTAATATTAAGGTAGATGGAGATGATATGTAATATAGGATCAAATAATCAACTGGCCATTGTAATAATTTGCATAGGAAATAACTCCTGAACCCCTGGCTGAGCATCACTGGATAAGGTCCATCTGGTCAGAGAGGCTTGTACCCTTAGTGAAAGTTAAGGCTCAGGTAACTGCTGGTCACTGTCTCATCCCTCTCCTTGGATGAACAGGATGGGCTCCAGATGCACTTGAGAATACAGCATTGTGTCCCCATCCACCGGCTGAGAAACTGTTTGAATATTGTCTCATCATTCTGAACGATCTTCCGCTCTGACATTGTGTCTACTACTTCTCATCCTATTGTCACTAACAATCTTGGTTGCCGCCAGCACCTTTTATTCTTTCTTCTTGTCTTGTTCATTCCCTGTAGTTCTCCTGCTTCATGCAACAATTTAGTCATCTTTCTCCTCTTCCACTTCTGTCCTTCTTTCTGTCTTGCTCTCACATTTTGTTTGCTCTGGCATGATGCTAATCACACAAAGACTTTTCTTGGTGAATTGACTAATTACAATGTATGGGGTATATGTTTCACTACATCTAACTACTTTTTCCTTTTGTTCCCCCACAGTTGAAGTTAGTGTCAAATTCTGCCCCTGCTCCCCATTACTCTTATGATTTTCAAATATCAACCTTTGATTAATTTAATTAATGAATTAGCTTCTTCAATCCTATTCAAACACAATTAATGTAGAATTTTAAATTTATTTTAAAAATTTGTGTTAAAATAGAAATATGTAATTAATAATTTTAACTCATCCTAAACTGTTTAGGAATCTCAGAAACTCGGCTCAATAAATATTGTGATGCTTCTACATTATTTAACCTGAATAACTCTACTCAGGCAGTCCTTGAGCTTCTTTTCTAGCCTACTTCATTGCTTGTTTTGATATTTAAATGGGAATATGACTTAAAATCATTTAGATTGTGCCTAACATAATAAGAGCTCTAAAAGGAATAGTGATATTTTTCTTTTCTATTACTATAACTTTTATTATGTATGTTGGAAAGCATTATTTTTGCTCTTACTATGAGCTAGAAATATAACAATTCAAAAAAATGAACGATGTCAATCTATAAACTGCTAAAGTTAATCTTTGGAAAGTGGTTCCATGACTTGGGGCAGAAAAAAATTAGATGTATCTTGGACTTCTTGTTTTTGCCAGAAAGCAAATCTGCTTGCAGGAACATCAGGAGAGAATTCTAATGACTGAAGAGCCTACTTAAATATACCTACATATACTAGTTTTTTGCCAGTAAGAAAGAGGAATAGTGTTAAATATGGGTAAAACTAGTAATGTCTTAAATAAAAAGATAATATGCCAACATCTTCAGCTTTCATCAGTTTTGGTGGCCACATATTTTTAGCCACATAGAAAGAAGATAATAGCAACAAGAGTCATAAAATAACGTAGTAGAGAAAGGGTCCAATGATTAGTTCAAAAATGATGAATTAACTAAGTACTTAGAAGAAACATACCTCCACAGATAAGTCTCAATACCTTTGGAGAGCCTAAATGGACACTTCTAATTATAATAAAGTATTTAAAAAGAATAAATCAAGGGGTTGGTCTGGTGGCATAATGGTTAAGTTCATACACTCCACTTTGGCGGCCCGGGGCTTGTGGGTTTGGATTTCTGGCATGGACCTACACACTCCTAATCAAGCTTCCTCAAAGCAAAAAGAAGAAAATTGGCAACAGATGTTAACTCAGGGCCAATCTTCCTCACCAAAAAACAAAAAACAAATCAAGTCAATATAGCATAAAGATAACACAATGGGTCAGATACTACAGTAAATGCAAATATGAAGCCAAACTCAGTTCTGGGAAAGACCTATGTTTCAGAAACTAAAATCCATAAGAAGGTCTGAAATATTGTAGTAGCATCATGTAAAAGACAAACTATATTAAAAAAAAATCTAATGACTGGTGGCTTGGTATGGAATTAATTCAAAAGATTAATGCGTTCAGTAAGTAACAAAGTAAAAATAATTATGAGCATACCTTTCTGTGCACAAAAGCCACTTGACTATGAAATAATCTTTTAAGGGATTGGCCCTGTGACTGAGTGGTTAAGTTTGTGCATTCTGCTTCGGTGTCCTGGGGTTCATGGGTTCAGATCCTGGGTGCAGACATGGTACCGCTCATCAAGCCATGCTGAGGCAGCATCCCACACAGCACAGCCAGAAGGATATACAACTAAAATGTACAACTATGTACTTGGGTGTCTTGGGGAGGAGAAGAAGGAAGAGGAGGAGGAGGAGGAAGAGGAGGAGGAGGAGAAGAAGAAGAAAGAAGATTGGCAACAGATGTTAGCTCAGGTGCTACTCTTTAAAAAAAAAAGAAAGAATCTATTAAGAATGTAATGTTTTCTTCCCATTCATGAAAGAAATTTTCTATGATCCACTCTCAAGTGATAATTCAGAGTAGTGTTGAACAGTGAGAAAAATTCTAAATCTCAATATTCTTCATCATCATTAAACATTTATCATGTAATTTCCAAGCTGGTGAAATGACTAATTGTTGCACGATGAATTTCAATCACTTGCTCCACTTGCAATGCCCTCTTTATGGCACTATCACACCTGCAAACCCTGCTGGGCTGAGAGGCTTAGGCAAAGATAATTTTTATCAGATGACTCTGCATCTTTGGTCATAGCTTATTGTTCAAAAGTGAAGTGCAATGAATTCAAGTACAGCTATAGATTTGTAGAAATTACCATGTGAGATTGTTAGTATTGAAACAATAAAATGTATAGAAAGATTAGAGGATGTCAGCAACATGATGGAGTGAGCTGTTCCCTTTGTCTCTCCATGTTTTGAACTACAATTAAATGGACATTCACTGACCAATGGAGGAAGCCCACACAGCACAACAGGACATCTGAGGGACACACGGAGCTATACATCTGAGGGTGGATGGACTGGCCCCTTGGGAATTGGTGGAGATAGGTGAGCATACTCTCCTCCCCCCCAGTAGCCCTGTGCATGCACACAAATGCTTTCCAGTCTGGGGCATGTGCCCTGAAAGCAGGAACATGCACTGGAGTGACTGTAGGAGGAGGCGATGGTGACATTTAACCTGTTCTCAAGATTGCTCTCTCAGTGAGGAGGGGGAGCTCACCATGCCATGTGCCACCAAGGAGTGGTCCTAGCTCAGTCCAATAAGGAAGCCTCACCCACCAAGCACAGCATCCCTATGGACTATAAACAGACCACAGATGATCTACATGTATGAGCAAGCACATCCCAGGCCCACGCAAGCACTCATGGTGCTGCTGAACCCTGAAAGATGGAACATGTGCTCAGCTGCTATGGGAAGAGGTGGCGATGGCAGCTTTTAGCCCACTTGGGTTCATGTTCCTGGAGGGAAGGGGGAGCCCATAGTGACCCTGAAGCACCAAGGAGTGACCCTAGCTCAGGTCCCAGCATGGAAGCCCTGCCTGCCAAGCACAGCAGTTCTGAGGACCGCAAGCAGAGACCACAGCAGATCTACGTACTGGGGCAAATACACCCCAGGCCCACATGAGTGTTCATAGTGGTGCTGAGCCACCAAAGAGGTAATGTGTCCTGGGCAGCTGTGCAAAGAGGTGGTGACAGATTTAAGCCCACTCAGTATCACCTTCCTAGCAGGGAGAGGGGGCCCATAGTGCCTCTGTGGTGCCAAGGAGTGGCCCTAGCTCAGTCCTGCAAGGAAGCCCCACTTGAAAGTACAGTCTACACAAGTACCTGAATGTGCCCCAGGCTAGGGAAAACACCCATACTACCTCCACAACTTCCAGCAGATAGAATGGGGCCAGAAGCTCTGCTCCTGCTTCCCCCAGCAGTATCAGGTGGCATCTGTGACCTAAGAATACCACAAATTCCCCCCAAAAAATAGTTCATCAAACACCGTGAGAAACTGCAAAACAATTGAGACCAGAAGGAAAATGACAATTCTCCAGAAACCAACCCTGAAGACACAGAAATTTTACAACATAAATGACACAGAATTCAAGATAGCTGTCATAAGGAAAGTCAACGATTTACAAGAAAACAAGGAAAGATGAATCAAGGAGCTCAACAATAAAGGAATCTCTTCACCAAAGAGATTGAAATTTTAAAAAAAATCAAGCAGAAATTCTGGATATGAAAAATATAATTAATGAAATAAAAAATAGCCTAGAATCCTTAAGAAGTAGAGCTTATGTTAGGGAGGAAACAATTAGTGACTTGGAGGATAAAAATGTAGAAATTCTAGGGTGTAAGAGGAGACAGAACTAAGATTTTTTAAAAAATAAGAAATTCCTCAAGAAATATCCAACTCAATTAGGGTGTTCAATGTAAAGATTATAGGCATTCAAGAGGAAGAAGTGTGGGAGAAAGGAACAGAGAGCTTGTTCAAAGAAGTAATTGCTGAGAACTTCTCAGACCTGGGTATGGTCCAGATTTACAAATAAATGTAGCTAACAGAAGGCCTAACTTCATCAATGCTAAAAGACCATCTCCAAACCATATAATATTAAAAATGGCAAAAGTCAATCATAAAGAAAAAAATATTAGGAGCACTGGGCAGAAAAAAATAAACTACAAAGGAAACCCTATCACGCTTTCAGTGGATATCACGGTAGAAACCCTACATGCTAAGAGAGAATGGAATGATATATTCAAAATACTGAAATTCAAAATCTTTCAGCCATGAATACTCTTTTCAGTGAAACTTTCCTTCTGATATGGTGGAGAAATAAAAGCTTTCCCAGATAACCAAAAGCTGAGGGAGTTCATTGCCACTAGACACTTCCTACAAGAACTAATGAAAAATGCCCTCACACTGGCAACAAAAAGACAAAGGTCTGTAAATCTATGAGCAAAGAGATAAATAGACAGACATAATCAGTTATCTGTAGCTCTCTACCAGAATAGAGAGGCAAAGACTTAATTACAACTTAAAAAAGAAATGGAAAGAAAGCATCAAAAGTAATGATAAACACTTCAACTTCGTCACAAACTCACAACATTAAAAATAGAAAAACTTGTAACAGCAATTAATCAGAAGGGGAGAGGAAAGAGAAGGAGCCTGCTGAGGTTAATGGAAATAAGAGGCATGAAAAAATGGACCAGCTCATCTCCAATATCTTTCATAAAATCTTCACAATAATCACTAAACAAAAAATCAGAGCAGAGCCACAATTCACAAAAAGAGAGAAAATTGAGAAAAGCCCCTCAGAAAACCACCAAAATAAAATGGTGGTCAGAAATACAAAGGAAGAGAAACAATAGAAACATAGAGCAACCAGAAAACAAGAGATAAAATGGCAATATTAAGCCCTCATATATCAATAATCACTCTAAATTTAAATGGATTGAATTCTCCAGTCAAAAGACACAGAGTAGCTGGATGGAATAAAAAACAAGACCCAACAATATGTTGCCTCCAGGAAACACATCTCGGTTATAAAAACAAACATAGATTTAGAGTGAAGGGATGGTACATAATACTCTAAGCTAATGGCAAACAAAAGAAAGCAGGTGTTGCCATACTTTTATCAGACAAAGTAGACTTCAAGTTAAAAAAGCCAATGAGAGACAAATAGAGGCCATATGTAATGATAGAAGGGATATTTCACCAAGATGACATAACACTTATTAATATATATGCACCTAACACAGGGGTAACAAAGTACAGAAAGCAACTATTAACAGACCTAAAGGGAGAAATTAACAGCAATGCAATAATAGTAGGGAAGCTCAACACCACACTTACATCAATGGACAGATCACCCAGACAAAAAGTCAACAAGGAAATAGTAGATTTAAATGAAACACTTGATCAGATGGACTTAATAGAGATATATATATATATAGCATTCCATCCAAAAACATCAGAATATGCATTCTTCTCAAGCACACATGGATTATTCTCAAAGATAGACCATATACTGGGAAATAAGACAAGTCTGAATAAATTTAAGAAAATTGAAATAATAACAAGCATCTTTTATGACCACAATGCTATGAAGCTAGAAAAAAAAAAACACAAGAAAAAAACTGAGAAAGTCAAAAATATGTGGAGACTAAACAACGTGCTATTGAACAACCATGGATCATTGAAGAAATCAAAGGGAAAATTAAAAAATACCTAGAGACAAACAAAAATGAAAATACAACATACCAACTCTTATGAGCTGCAGTAAAAGTGTTCATATGAGGGAAATTCATAGCAATACAGGCCCACCTGAGGAAGCAAGAAAAATCTCAATAAAGTGATCTTAAAATGCACCTAACAGACCTGGACAAAGAAGAACAAACAAAGCCAAAGTCAGCAGAAGGAGGGAAATAATAAAAATCAGAACAGAAATAAATGAAATAGAGACTAAAATAATGGAAGAAAGGATTAATGAAACTAACAGCTAATTCTTTGAGAAGATAAAATTGGCAAACCCTTAGCCAGGCTCAACAAGAAAAAGAGAGGGAAGGCTCAAATATATAAAATTAGAAATTAAAGAGGAGAAATTACAAAAGATACTACAGAAATACAAAGGGTTATAAGAGAATACTATGAAAAACTACCTGCTCATAAATTCGATAACCTAGAAGAAATGGATGAATTCCTAGACTCATACAACCTCCCAAAACTGAATCAAGAAGAAATAGGGTATCTGAATAGACCAATCACAAGTACAGAGATTGAAACAGTAATTGAAAACTTCCCATAAAACAAAAGTCCAGGACCAGGTAGCTTCTCTGGAGAATTCTACCAAACATTCAAAGAAGATTTAATACCTATCCTTCTCAAACTATTCCAAAAAAATTGAAGAAGATGGGATGCTTCCTAACACATTCTATGAGTCCAACATTATCCTGATACCAAAATCAGACAAGGATAACTCAAAAAAGGAAAACTATGGGCCAATATCATTGATGAACTTACATGCAAAGATCCTCAACAAAATGTTGGCAAACCAAATACAGCAATATATTAAAAGAATTGTAAACCCAAATCAAGTGGGATTTATTCCAGGGATGTGAGGATGGTTCAACATCTGCAAATCAAGCAATGTGATACCCCACATTAACAAAATGAGGAATAAGAATCACATGATCATCTCAATAGATCCACAGAAAGCATTTGACAAGATCCAACATCCACTTATGACAAAAACTCTCGATAAAATGGGCATAGAAGGAAAGTACCTCAATATAATAAAGGCCATATACGACAAACCCACAACCATCATCAGACTTAATGGTGAAAAAATGAAAGCCATCCCTCTAAGAACAGAAACAAGACAAGGGTGCCCACTTTTGCCATTCCTATTCAACATAGTACTGGAAGTATTGGCCAGAGAAATTAGGTAAGAAAAAGAAATAAAAGGAATCCAAAGTGGAAAGGAAGAAGCAAAACTTTCACTATATGCAAATGATATGATTCTATATATAGAAGTTCTTAATGAACCCACGAGAAAATCGTTAGAAACCATCAACAAAACTACAGCAAAGTTGCAGGGTACAAAGTCAATTTAAATAAAATCAGGTGCATTTCTATACACTAACAATGAACTAGCAGAGAGAGAAATCAAGAATATAATCCCTTTTACAATCACAACAAAAAGAATAAAATATCTAGGAATAAATTTAACCAAAGAGGTGAAAGACTTGTACACTGAAAACTATAAGACATTATTGAAAGAAATTGAAGAAGATATAAAGAAATAGAAAGATATTCTATGTTCATGGGTTGGAAGAATAAACATAGTTAAAATGTCCATACTACTTAAAGTGATCTATATATTCAATGCAATCCCAATCAGAAACCCAATGACATTCTTCACAGAAATGAAACAAAGAATCCAAAATTTTTTTTTTTTTTAAGATTTTATGTTTTTCCTTTTTCTCCCCAAAGCCCCCTGGTACATAGTTGTATATTCTTCGTTGTGGGTCCTTCTGGTTGTGGCACGTGGGATGCTGCCTCAGCGTGGCCTGATGAGCAGTGCCATGTCCGTGCCCAGGATTCGAACCAACGAAACCCTGGGCCACCTGCAGTGGAATGCACAAACTTAACCACTCATCCATGGAGCCAGCCCCGAAAAGTTTTTATGGAAAAACAAAACACGCTGAATAGCCAACGCAATCCTGAGAAAAAACAAAGCTAGAGGCCTTACATCCCTGACTCAAAAAAAAAGTACAAAGCGATAGCAATCAAAACAGCATGACACTGGCACAAAAACAGAAAAACAGATGTATGGATCAGAATGGAAAGCCCAGAAAGAAAACCACACGTCTATGGACAGCTAATCTTCAGCAAAGGAGCCAAGAACAATCAATGGAGAAAAGAAAGGCTCTTCAATAAATGGTGCTGGGTAAAATGGAGAGCCAGATGCAAAAGAATGAAAGTAGACCATTATCTTGCCCCACACACAGAAATTAACACTAAATGGATTAAACATTTGAATGTAATACCTGAAAACATAAAACTCCTGGAAATATAGGCAATAAATTCTTTGACATCAGTCGTAGCAACATCTTTTGGAATACCATGTCTACTTGGCCAAGGGAAACAAAAGAAAAAGTCAACAAATGGGACTACATCAACTCTAAAACTCTTCTGCAAAACAAAGGAAACCATGAATGAAATGAAAAGACAACCTACCAACTGGGAGGAAATATTTGAGAATCAATCATTTATCAGACAAGGGTTTGATCTACAAAATATATAAAAACTCATACAACTCAACAAAAAAAACCCACAAACAACCTGGTCAAAAAATGGGCAGAGGATATGAACAGATATTTTTCCAAGGGAGATATACAGATGCCCAACAGACACCTGAAACGATGTTCAACATCACTAATTATTATGGAAACGCAATTCAAAACTACTGTGAAATATCACCTTATGTCAGTCAGAATAGCTATAATTGCCAAGACAAAAAATGACAAATGTTGGAGAGGGTGTGGAGAAAAGGGAATGCTCATATACTGCTGGTAGGAATGCAAACTGGCGTGCTCACTATGGAAAACAGTACGGAAATTTCTCAAAAATTTAAAAATAGAAATACCATATAATTCAGCCATCCCACTACTGGGTATTTTCCAAAGAACTTGAAATCAATGATCCAAAGAGACTTACATTCCCTTATGTTCACTGGAGCATTATTCATAATAGCCAAGATGTAGAAGCAACCCAAGTTCCTTTCTACAGATGAATGGAGAAAGAAGATGTGTTCTATATATACAAGGGAATACTACTCAACCATAAAAAAAGACAGAATCGTTCCATTTGCAACAACATGGATGAGCCTTAAGTTTATGCTGTTAAGTGAAATAAGCCAGACAAAGACAAATGCTACATGATTTCGCTCATATGTGGAACATAACAAATACATGGATAAAGAGAACAGATTAATGGTTAACAGAGGGAAAAGAGTGGGTGAAAAGGATAATGGGGCACATATATATGGTGATGTATAAAAATTAGACTACTAGGGGTGAGCACAATGACGTTTATTCAGAAATTGATAAAACAGTAATGTACACTTGAAGTTATACAATGTTATAAACGATTATAATCCCATTAAAATTACTTTAAAAAATAATAACTAAATAGATAAATGAATTTGGGAGACCACTTTTCATATCTGTATGCTAGTGTTTCTACACCATTGTACAACAAGGCATTGCTTTTTAGTATATTTATAGGCATACTTTTGTGTGGTGGTAGAAGTGTCACTATTTAGATATGTCTGGGAAATACCAGGTTAAACAAAAATAAGAAGATATTTTGATTCTAGGATTTTCTTTAAAAAAGAAATATTATATAGTGACCAATTTAAATGTTGATGGAAATTAGGAGAATAATAGAGTTTAAATAAAATAATCTTTGTCTCAGTGAAGAAAAAGCTCTAATTATATGCAGATGACTATGGTGGTACAAGTAGGTACTGGATTCCCAAATTTTTGAAAAATAAAGGGAAAAGAGCATCTTGCAGAGAATAAGTAATGATCGGAATAAAGGGAGGGCATATTTAAGAACAAGGCCTTGAATGTAGCAGAAAGGGTAGAATGAAGAACAGAGAGAGGTTTGAGGCAGGAGAGTCATTTCTACTTGGTAGATGGACTTTATAAAGGAGAAGTGACAATGACAATATACAGAGAATGTTTACATGCTCTGATCTGAAGTTAAAATTTTAATCTTTTAGTATAACTTTAATCTAATTTCTAATCTTTAACAAATTTAGACATCTCAACTCTGGTGGCTCCACATTTTAGATGACGACATTTCTTCCCTGAAGAATGTCTATTCAGATCATCTGTATATTTTTTCTTGTATCCATTATTTAAGGCTTATATCAGATAACATAATATTCATGAATGTTTTTGAAAATTACCAGCCATCAACTTTTATTAGTATTTTAATTTACAGTTTTTGATAGGTATGCTAAAATGTAAGTTCACTGATACTTCAGATCAAAAAAGTATATTTTACATGTATTTTGTTCTCTTTCAATGATAAAATAAATATTTGAACATTGAAGTGTCTATTAAAATTAAATTGACTATAAAATTAATTAAAATTACATACCTCTTAATATTTTGAAGAAACTCAACATGAAATTATTTAAAGATGAAGAAGTTAGTTATTAGAGAGTAGGCGTAAGCAAATTTTCCAGGAGGAATTTATACTGCCAACACAAGTAGTCTAAGAAATTTGGCACAATAATTAAAATTCTGCATAGTTTCAAAGGAAAACACTATACTAAAATTAGATTTAAGCTCAGAAATAGAATAAACTATAATTAATAATAGCTATACCATTTTTTTAAATGGCAATTATTTTCATTTAAAAATGTTTTCATTAAAAACAATGACGGCTGCTCATTGTTATAAAAAAAAGCCTAGTAATGTTGATTAAACTTGGCTGATGTGTAATATATTAATATACAGTGGGTATATTTGTTTATGTTGTAGGCTAAATAATGCTCTACCTCAAAGATAGTCACACCTTAATCCCTGGAACATATTAGCTACTTGACAAAAGAGATTCTTCAGGTACGATTAAATTTGTTAATCAATTGACCTTTAAAGATTTTGCTTTTTTTCCTTTTTCTCCCCAAAGCCCCCTGTTACAAGGTAAATAGTTGTATATTCTTCGTTGTGAGTCCTCCTAGCTGTGGCATGCCACTCCAGTGTGGTTTAATGAGCTGTGCCATGTCCGCACCCAGGAATCAAACCAACAAAACACTGGGCCGCCTGCAGCAAAGTGCGCAAACTTAAACACCAGGCCACATGGCCAGCCCCTTAATTGGCTTTTAAATAGGGAGGGTATCTTGGATGATCCATGGCCCCTATGTAACCTCAAGGGTTCTTAAAAAATGGAAGAGAAAGGCAGAAGAGTCAGTCAGAGAGATGCTTCAGAAGAGGAGACAGAGGAGAGATGCTGCAGAAAGGCAGGTTGGTGAAATGTGAAACATAAGAAGATTTAAAGCACTTTTACAGTTCTGAGAAGAGCTATCACCCAATGAATGCAGACAGCCTCAAGAAACTAAGATGGACTTCCAATCAATGGCCAGCAAAAAAAATAAGACCTCAGTCCTACAGCTGAATGGAACTGAAATCTGTCAAAAATCTGCATTAACCTAGATGCATATTCTTCTCTAGAGCCTCCAGAAAGGAACACGGCTCTCTAGATCCCTTGATTTCAGTCATGGTAGACTAAGCTGAGTCCCAGCTGAGCCCGCTGGACTTATAGAAATGTGAGATACTAAACGGATGCTGTTTGAGGCACTAAGTTTGTAGAAATTTGTTATGGCAGCAGTAGAAAACATCTTTTAGATTTAGACCCAAATATTTTTATAGAGTTTAAAAATGGAGTTATAAGGTTCTTAATCTGTGTTTTCTTATCATAAAGTTTAAACTTCAAAGGTTACAGGTATCCATGACCACCTTAGGCAGTAGATCTGATTATGGACTTAGGAAAATGGTGCACATAATTTTCAAATGTGGAAAATATGAATCTAAACAAAGCCCTGATAGGATCATTGAATAGCATTAAGAAATGCTGATTATTTTAGAATTTTAATTTATATCTTATCTAAGAATAGTTGTATACTTGCTCTTGCTAAAATGCCAAATTTGGGGCTAAAATAACAAATATTTTGAACACAATCGAAGCAAAATTTATTCATTTTTCTAAGACTAGTTTTTTCTTATTTTTATCTTATTTCTTCTCCAATTTTTCCCTCAGTACATACCCTTTTCTTATTCATCGTCCCAGCTTGGTTTTTCACTGCTGTTCTTGTATTTTACATGTTTAAAATTCTATGTACAAATGCTTGAGGTTTTTACTGGGAAGGTAGTATAAAAATATAAAAATAAATAATACAACAGCAGTCCTTTTCAAAAGAATGCTTTTATTGCATGGTGAGATCAGAAAGTGTTCAATAAATGCTGACTTCTGCTGTCTCAGCATATTTCAAGATCAAGTCAGGGGAAGCACACGCTTCAGACTGAACTGAGTATAAAAGGAAAGAGAATTATTTAAGTACAACTGTTGGAATAGCTACTCTTTCCATTATAAAAAGATAGCAAATGGTAGCTAGTCAACGGGTTTTATAAAATGAATTTACTGTCCAGAGAAATAGGACTTGTTAGCGGTGGCATTCTCAGCTCACAGCTGTCAATGAGTTTTCCTAACATTTGGCATTCACCACAGCAGGTATACTATTGTAAAACAATTTACTCAAAATCAAATTTAAAACATGATTCTTACAATATAATACATTATTGAAAAATATTTCTGAAATTAAGAGATCAGTTTTTATTAATTATATTTAAGAAAAAACTCGCAGAAAAAGATATATGATTGACATGATTGACTCATTGTAATCTGCAACCATCTAAAAATGCTGTATTATTTTTTAAGCATACAATTCACTTTGTTGGAAGAAAACCATACTACTGTGATAGGTGTTTTATATTTCCTTGAATTTAATATTCCTGACATATGTTAAAATGACTATTTTAAATTACGGATACAGGAACTGTTTCTGGAGACATGCCTATATTGATTGCCACGTTGAATGGATTGTGAAACATCTATGTATTTGAGTTGCCATCAGAAGTCTTTGGAAGTTTACAGCTTTCAAATCTCCCAATGATTTCAGATATGTTTGTCACCAAGAAAAGCAGTCTCCTTGTCATTGATTAGTATTTAAGAATTAACTAATATTTAGCCAATATAATCAATCATACTTGGATACTTAATTTCTGTAAACAAATAATCTTCAAGCCCTTGCTTCTTTTTACTGTTTTCAAGTTTCTCCACTCACTTCCTCACACTCTGTGATGTGTGATGAGATACAGATTTTATAGAGCAAGATATCATGTAGAGATATCAGAGACATATGATGTAATAAGATTTAAAATGGAGGATTTGATCAGTCTTAAGAGTTATAAAAAATATCATGAGGGGGATAGCCCCGTGGCCGAGTGGTTAAGTTTGCGTGCTCTGCTTCGGCGGCTCAGGGTTTCACTGGTTTGAATCCTGGGCGTGGACCTAGCACTGCTCCTCAAGCCATGTGAGGTGGCACCCCACGTACCACAACCACAGTGATCCACAACTAAAATATATACAACTATGTATGGCAGGGCTTTGGAGAGAAGAAGGAAAAATAAAGTCTTTTAAAAAGAAATCATGAGAAAGCAATGGTTGATTCCAAAGGTATAAAAAGTGAGTAAAATTTTATTAGGCAAAGGGAAGAGAACTCAATTCAAGATGTTAGAAGTCTGAGATCTTGTGAAGAGATGAATCTGACTTTTTTCTCAGGCCTGAAAGAAGTGAAGTGTGGCTGAAGCACAAAGGGGGCTTGATAAGGTATGGTGAGTGCTCCATACAGGTTTTAGGAAACTTTCCAATGATTTTGTTGTAAAAAGCAAATGAGTAAGTTCAGAGACATACAGCTTAATGTTTGGGTAAGCAGAGGTCGAAACAGAGCAGGCTCTTGCACAGAAGTCCTCCATTAAGGTGTTAGCTCAACCTCTTTTTGTAAGTCACATATTTAAGTAATTGTTTTATTAATGAAATAACAAAACAGAAAAAAAAGTTTGGATTTTGTTTTGTTTTGTTTACTAAAACATTTCCACACCAACAACATTGCCCAAGTCATAGTCAGTGGTAAGCTAACAATTGATAAATGCTTCAATGCATGCATGCATAAATAGTAATAGAATAAATGAGTGAATCATTCTGTTAATATGCCTCCAAGTGGGAGAGCATGATATCAACACCCAGGCTGCTCAAAAGAGTGATCATTTCAGGTTCCCAGGCTAAAGGTCATGCCATTTGAAGTGTAACATCCTTGAAAGATAATCACTGTTTTCTCTGGAGCGTGTGTTATACTAGGAAATTACTGAATGCATTTTCTTTTCAGAAACAAATAGCACATGTTACATCTCTTTTGTTTTTTCCAAACAAAACTTTAAAAACATTAGAAATTATTTCTTAGCATAAAGTTTGAAATACCTTACTTAATTTGAGAATAGTCCACAAGTACATTGCTGCCAAGATTTCTGTTAATTTGCCAAACATTTTACATACTTCTGCTTTTCTCTAGTGTCATAAATTATTTTGGGCACCATTTAAATAATCTAGTTTCTAGAACCATTTAAATTTCATTAATTTGTAAATAATAAAACTGATTTAATAAATGTACAACAAAATAAAACTGAATATTATAAATGACAAAAGTAATCATGGTTAAATACAGTGAATAACCCATTGATTTCCCTCTGACAATATGAAGCCATTATAAATACTTTTCAAGTTGACATAATTTTTCTCTCTTGGATTTTTCTTTCTCATCAATAATCACATGAATGAATAAATATATAATACATTTTATTGTCATCTTCTTTATAGTAGTAGAAAAAGATCAAACAGCTTAAGAGGAGTGTTAGTGAGATGACCTATAGCCCTCTTAATGCTGTAGTTGGCCCAAGGTCATAACTGACATTCATCATTGCCTTCCTAAACCACCCATTCCAGATCCCCAGCTAGTAATTTTGCTGGTCTAACTAGCTTGCCTATTGGGATGACCCAGATTTTCATCAATAAATGATCAAGAATTCTATATCACTCTGTACCAGGTTGAGTTCTTGAGAAAGGAAGTTAAGGAGTTTGGGGTCCAGGATTTATATTAAGGATCAACACTTGTGAAACAAGGAAGAGGAAGCAGGATTAGGTAGAGGGATAACATGACATAGGCCTGATAAAGGCTAGGCCAATCCAGCAGTGAGTTTTGGGCAAAGGTTGCCTTTCAGAGTTATCCTTTGTCAGGACAAAATAGCCAGGCTTTTATACTTGTGCCTCACTCAGCCATCAGACTAAGGCTTCTAACAGAAGAGTAGAAGCTTGGGAGAAGTGACTTTCTGTAGCTGAGGCCAACACTGAAGAACCTTAAAGCTAGAGGCTGTCTGCTGACTGCGCTTCCTGAGACCAGGTGAAACATCCTTCCTTAAAGGGAGAAGCAGGTGCCACATCTCAATACCTACGTTACACTGATTCCCATACTCTTAGCAGACCTTGGCTGCTATACTACCATTTACCGTTACACCTGGCCAAGAGAAGCTCCCGTGAATCACCTACATGTAAAACCTATTCTTTTCTGCCTCCATTGTGAGTTGCAGCCCTACATCCTCATAATGGTCACAATCAATAAACCATGTCAATTTGGTAACCCACTGTCAATCTCCTGAATATGGAGACCAAAACGTGAAGTCAGTAGAAGTAGAGTATTGACTGGGAAACATCTGGACATGTCAAATTGGAATGGTGATATAGGGAAGATTCAAGTGACTCTAGTATCCCAATCTCCCAAATGTCATTCATTCTGGATGACGCAGCTCTTTTATATCTGATAAAGTTTTTCTTGTTATTTGGGGAAACACAGTGTAATGACTTCACTAAAGTTTCTAAATTTAGGATTAGAGGCAGATTTTATCATTCCTTGAATATTTGATCACAAAATCAAATCCAGGAAAATTGCACCAAAAGACTTGACAGATAGATGATAGATAGATAGACACATCAATGCCTCAATAGCTACATAGATCTCTATGATATACAGATATCTATTTAGATATCTATATCTATATAATCATCAATAAAATTCTAGGAAATATACGTGGGAATAACTACCAACTCTATTATACCAAGACAGGAAAACATATGACTAGTTTGAACTCATTGTTGTGATGTATTTAACAGCTAATCTTGCTCACAAATGGAGAGGAGCAAATACCTTTTCCTTCTGCTCTCCTAGGTTTTCAAGATAAGGCCTTGTAAATGAAACAAAAGGCAGATTAAGAAAATAGAAACAATTTGTTAACACATACAGTGCTCATCAGAGGAGAAACCTCAGTGATGAGTAATTCAAAAGAGTGGTTAGAACTTGAGCTTATACAGCATCTTAACAAAGGACAATACGTTTGTAGGGAAGTGACAAGGCAACGGAAAAGGGTTTTAGGCTTTAAGGGGCAGCAAACTGTGGGAAGGTAAATATATGGGGAAACTAATGGAATATAAGGGCTAGTTAGCAAGATTTGATTGTGTAGACTCTTTCTCAGTGCCATCTCGTCTCCAGTGATAAGATTGTTATCTCTGTCCCAGTACAGGAAATAGGGGAGTGACACCTTCACAAGGGGAATCTATGTTCTGTTTTCAGTCAGATAAGGGGAAGGCCGTTGCTCAAACTGTGTCTGCTTCTTCTCAATTCCCTTCAGCTCAAAATAATTCTTATGTCAAAGTGACATATTTTAGGGTGTCATGCTCTGGACCTCTTCACATGCCTTTCGAAACTACCTGAGTGTTTTTCTTATCATTTACTTGTTGATTAACTGAAACCTGAACTCAATAGTGGCCTGTTAAGGTTGAGATCCTGGAAAAGCCTTGGTGTAGTGTGTGCTACATAATTTGTGGAACCTAGTGTAAAATGAAAATGTGAGGCCCCTTTGTTGGAAAAGTAGGGAAAACTTTCTCTTAAACGTACTAAAATATAAAGTTCTTCCCTTTCTCTGTGGACTCTTTCTTAACTTGTAGTTTTTTATTTTCTATTTGAAATTTTAAAATATTAACATGAATTTTATAATTAATTTTTATATTGTGAAGTGTCAGTTTTAAATGCAAATATAGGAGCATTTAACTCAGGCGGAATCATTGAAATTTTGATCTCATGGCTCATCATACATATGAATTTCATTTTCCCGGAACAGTGGTAACATTGCACAAGACTAACTCAACTGCTTTTATTTTGTTTCTTGACATTTGCACATTCTATCAACACTCTCTACCTTTGGATTACTGATGAGTAAGATAAGACTGAATGGTCCTATATTTCCCTATTCTTTTATGACATTTTCACTGTGAGTGATTGGCAAACACAGGGAAGTAACACAAGCAGGAAAGGAAGGGATAGGGCTCCTTGGTCACTCATGTTTTATAGAAGACCATTGCCTTCTTTCTTCATTTGAATTAAATTCTAGTTTGACCAGAAAGCATGGCCTCTCAGAGCTGTTGGCACCTCTGCTTACTTAATCATAGATGTAACAAGCTTAGCTTGTACTTGCTTTGAGTCGTGTTGAATCCCATGAGTGTGGGTCACCTGGGATTCTGTGTTCCCATCACAAATGCTATATGCATTGGGGGAGGCAAGGAACAGAGAATACAAATATTGTACATATCTCCTTTGCTTATGTGCATGCTGCATTGTCTGTTGAGCAGCAGAACATTAAGCCAGTTGTGGGGGCCTTCTGAACAGGTGTCCTCGTGTGACTACACAGGTCACATGTCTGTGAAGTTGATGCTGTCTTGGTGTAATGTAGAAGAAGATGTTTAAAGACTTAGAATGACAGAAATGTCGTCATGTTTTTTGTCGCATATGACATACAACATCATACATGAGTTCAAATACAGGCTAGAGAAAATACTTCAGTTCCTTAAGAGAAATATACTGGAGAAATATAACGTTGAGAATTGTACCAGCATTTCTGAAAAATCACTGTAGTGGATCTTTTCCATATATAGATGATGAAATGGGAGATTCTGCAATTGGAATACACTCTCATGGTGGCAGAAGCTAATTATAAGTATTAAACAAGAATAGCAAGAACGGCGGTGTAACTGGAATGGGTGGCACGGCAGAATGGTATTAAGAATGTTCTGATCCAGTGACGCATTGGTCATCCATTCCCTGGGAATGAATTAGATGTGTAACGGACTTCCATAACCAAATTAAACAGCAGCTATGGAAAACCAGAGTTGGAAAATTATAGTAATGTGCCTTAGAAATATGGAGAAAGTCCTTCCTTATGGTCAAATAAATCTTTTTCTTTCTTTCTTTCCTTTTTTTTTTTTTTTTAAGGAAGATTAGCCCTGAGCCAACGTCTGAGGCCAATCCTCCTCTTTTTGCTGGGGAAGACCGGCCCTGGGCTAACACCTATGCCCATTTTCCTCTACTTTATGTGGGATGCCTGCCACAGCATGGCTTGAAAAGTGGTGGGTAGGTCCTTACCTGGGATTCAAACTGGCAAACCCTGGGCTGCCAAAGCAAAATGTGCAAACTTAACCACCGCACCACAGGGCTGGCCCCTCAAATAAATCTTGACTCACTACTGTGCTCTATTAGAGAAGATAAACAGAGAAAAAAATCACCTGTTCATGGAATCAGAGTTTTTTTTCCCACCAGTTTTGTTGATAAATAATTGATGTAAATCACTGTATAAGTTTAAGGCATACATTATGGTGGTTTGACTTACATATATTGTGAAATGATTACCACAAAAAGTTCAGCTAACATCCATCATCTCACATAGATAGAATAAAAAGAAAAGAAAAAAATAAAAGCAAATTTTCTCCTTCTAATGAGAACTCAGGATTTACTTTCTTAATTTTTCGATGCACCATTCAGCAGTGTTAGTTACAGTCATCTGAGTGTATGTTACATCACTAGTACTTATTTATCTTATTATTGGGAGTTTGTAACTTTTGACCATCTTCCTTTAATTCCCCCTCCTCCCACCCTCCATTTTGGGTAACCGCAAGTCTCATCTCCTTTTCTATGAGTTTAGTTTTTATTTTGTTTCTATTTGTTTTTTAGATTCCACAAACATGTGAGGTCATATAGTATTTTTCTTTGTCTGAGTTATTTCATTTAGCATAATGCCTTCAAGATCCATTTATGTTGTCACGAATAGTAGGATGTCCTCATTTTTTTGTGACTGAGTAATATTCCATTGTATATAGTTACCTCAACTTTTTCATCCATTTATCCATCGAGGGACACTTAGGTTGTTTCTATGTCTTTGCTATTGTAAATAATGCTGCTATGAACATGGAGGTGCAGAGATCTTTTTGAGTTAGTATTCTTATTTCCTTTGGATATATTCCCAGCAGTGAAATTGCTGGATCATATAGACATTCTATTTTTATTTTTTTGAGGATCCTTCATAGTGGCTATACCAATTTATAATCCCTCTACCAGTGCACAAGGGTTCCTTTTTCTCCATATCCATGCTAGCATTTGTTATCTCTTGCCTTTTTGATGATGGCCATTCTAACAGGCATGAAATGATAGCTCATCGTGGTTTTAATGTGCATTTCCCCAATGACTAATAATGATAAGCATCTTGTCATATACCTGTTGGCCTTTCAAATATATTGTGGAAAAATATCTATTCAGGTCCATTTCCCATTTCTTAATTGGATTATTTGATTTTTTTGTTATTAACTTGTATGAGTTTGTTATATATTTTGGATATTATCCCTTTATCCGATACATGGTTTGCAAATATTTTTTCCCGTTCTGAAGGTTGTCGTTTCACTTTGCTGATGGTTTTCTTTGCTGAATATAAGTTTTTTTAGTTTTTAGTTTAGAAGTAGTCCCCCTTGTTTATTTTTGATTTTGTTACTTGTGGTTTAGGTGTCATATCCAAAAACATCATTACCAAGACCCGTGTCAAGGAGATTTATTCCTATGTTTTCTTCCAGGCGTTACATAGTTATAGACCTTACATTTAAGTCTTTAATGCATTTTGAGTTAATTTTTGTGAGTGATGTAAGATAGGGGTCCAGTTTCATTCTTTGATGTGTGACTATCCAATGATCCCAGCACTATTTTTTGAAGAGACTGTCTTTTCTCCATTGAGTATTCTTGGCTCCTTTGTCAAATACTAGTTGATTGTATATGCCTGAGTTTATTCCTGGGCTCTCAGTTCTGTTCCATTGGTCTATTTAATTACTACGGCTTTATAGTATAGCTTGAAATCAGGTGTGATGCCTCTTGCGTTGTCCTTTTTCAGTATGTCTTTGGCGATTTGGGCTCTTATGTGGTTTCATATAAATTTTAGGAATGTTTCTACCACTTCTGTAAAGAATGCCATTGGAATCTTCATATAGATTGCATTGAATCTATAGATGGCTTTTGTCATCTATTGACATTTTAACAATATTAATTCTTGCAATCCATGAACATGACATACATTTCCATTTATTTGTGTCTTCTTTGATTTCTTTCATAAATGTCTTGTACTTTTCAGTGTAGAGATCATTCACCAACTTAGTTAAATTTATTTCTTAGTATTTTATTGTTTTTAATGCTATCGTAAACGGGACAAATTTATTTCTTTTTTAGAAAATTTGTTGTTAATGTATAGAAATGCTACCATTTTTTGTATGTTAATTTTGTATCCTGCAACTTTCCTGAATTCATTGATTAGATCTAAGTTTTTTGATTGATTCTTTAGGCTTTTCTATGTATAAAATCACGTCATCTGTAGGGTCTGGCCTGGTTGCATAGTGGTTAAGTTCATGTACTCCACTTTGGCAGCCCGGGGTTCACAGGTTTGGATCCCAGGCACAGACCTAGCACCACTCATTAAACCATGCCATGGCGACATCCCACATAACATAGAGGGAGATTGACACAGATGTTAGCTCAGCAACAATCTTCCTGAAGCAAAAGAGGAAGATTTGCAACAGATGTTAGCTCAGGGCCAATCTTCCTCACACACACACACACACAAAGAATCATGTCATCTTCAAATAGAGAAAATTTTACTTCATCCTTTCCAATTCTGATATCTTTTATTTCTTTCTTCTGCCTGATTGCTCTAGCTATGACTTTAAGTACTATGTTGAATAGGCATGGTGAGAGTGGGCACCCTTGTCTTGGTCCTGATCTTAGAGGAAAATATTTCAGTCTTTTACTATTGAGTATGATGTTGGGTGTGGGCTTGTCATATATGGCTTTTATTATGTTGAGATCTGATCTTTCTATGCCTAATTTGTTAAGAGTTGTAATCATGAATTAATGTTGAATTTTGTCAAATGCTTTTCCTGCATCTATTCAGATGATCATATGCTTCTTTTTTGCATTCTATTAATGTGATATATCACATTGATTGATTTGCATAAATCGAACCATCCTTGCATCCTAGGGGTAAATCCAACTTGGTCATAGTGAATGACCCTTTTAATGTGCTGCTGAATTCAGTTTGCTAGTATTTTATTGAGAATTTTTGTATCTATATCCATCAGGGGTATTGGCCTGTAGTTTTCTTTTCTAGTAATGTCCTTTTCTGATTTTGGTACCAGGATAATGCTAGTCTCATAAAATTAGCTTGGGAGTGTCCCCTCCTCTTCAATGTTTTGGAAGAATTTGAGAAGAATTAGTGTTAATTCTTTAAAGGTTTGGTAAATTTACCAATGAGGCCATCTGGTCCTGGGTTTTTCTTTGTTGGCAGATTTTTGATTGTTAGTTTAATTTCCTTACTAGGAACTAGTCTATTCAGATTTTCTGTTTCTTTCTGATTCAGCCTTGGTAAGCTGTATGTTTCTAAGAATTTTTTTATTGCTTCTAGATTGTTTAGTTGGTTGACTTATAATTGCTCATAGTAGCCTCTTATGATTTTTTATATTTCTGTGGTAACAGTTGTAATGTATCCTTTTACATTTATAATTTTGTTGATTTGGGTCTTCTCTTTTTTTCCTTGGTTAGTCTAGCTAAGGGTTTGTCAATTTTGTTATCTTTTCAGCTAATCCACTCTTAGGTTGGTTAATCTTTTAATTTTTCTGTTCTCTTTTTCACTTATTTCTGATCTAATCTTTATTATTTCCTTCTTTCTGCTAACTTTGGGATAGTTCTTTTTTTTTTTTTTCTGGTTCCTTAAGGCATAGAGTTAGGTTGTTTATTTGGGGATTTCTTGCTTTTTAATATAGACATTTATTGCTATGAACTTCCCTCTTAGAACCACTTTTCCTTATTCCATAAGTTCTGGTATATTGTATTTCCATTTTCCTTTGTCTCAAGAAACTTTTTAATTTCTCCTTTAATTTCTTGTTTGATCCATTGTTTGTTCATGTGGGTGTTGTTTCATTTTCAAGAGTTTTCATCTCATTATTGATTTCTGGTTTCATGCCATTATAATCAGATAAGATACATGGTATGATGTCAGTCTTCCTGAATTTCCTGAGACTTTTTTTGTAGCCTAACATATCGTCTATCCTAGAAAATGTTCTATGTGTGTAATTTGCTACCAGATAGAATGTTCTGAATATGTGTGTTAGGTCCATTTGGTCTGTAGTGCTGTTCAAATTTGCTATTTCCTTATTGCTTCTCTATCTGGATGATCTATTCATTGTTGAGAGTGGGGAAACAGAGGGTACACTACAATGATAGCCTTCTGAAAATAGTCCCAGAGTATGAGAATGTGGAGTCATACAAAAGAATTCCCATGAGAAGAAAGCTTTTAAAATCGATGACATGACCTATGGCTATCACTCCTCTCTTTCTCCAGTGTATTAGTTGTCCAGGAGGGCTGCTGTGACAAAGTATCACAGACTGGGTGGATTAAACAACAGAAATTAATTTTCTTAAAGTTCTGGAGGCTAGGAGTTCAAGATCAAGGTATCAGCAAGGTTTGTTTTTTCTTAGAGCCTCTCCTTGGCTTGTAGATGGCTGTGTTCTCCCTCTGTCTTCATGCTGTCTCTCTGTGCTTGTCTGTGTTCAAATCTCCTTTTCCTATAAGGACACTGGTCATATCAGATTAGGGAGTACCTACTTGACCTCATTTTACCTTAATTACCACTTCATAGAACCTATTTCCAAATAAAGTCACCTTATGAGGATTCTGGGGGTTAGGACTTTAACATATAAGTTTTAGGGGGACACAAATTAGCCTATAACATGCAGCCATGAATTTATGGACAAAGTAGCCATGGCAGCAGGAGGGTAGTGTAAGTAGGGGCTCAAGGATATGGCTTACTTTTACCAAATCTGACATGGCTGCCACAACTGCTGGGTGCCTTTTTTGACAGCAGCATTGACCACTGCTATGCATTAGAAATACTATCATAACCTATGACTCCAGGATTATATTTGTGCATAGTGATGTCATTGGACCCTTTCCAGAGCAACAAGTGTATTATAGAGTTTTTCAATAGCTTATTCAATATGTTACTGTACTTACTGTGAGCATAATGTTAAGAGGTAGGTTTTCAATCCTATGTGATCTGAACCAGTGGATGACATTTCATACTGTTTCTCTCAGAGCCAAAATACATAAGTTTGGAAACTAAAGAGTAGAAGTGGTGCTGGTATATAATACTATTACAAGCAAAACCTACTTGCAAATTGCTTATTCTTGGAGCCCAAAATCTGGACTCTGCTGGTTTAAAATCTCTGCTGCTTTAAGAAGTTGACTCTTAATCCGAGCTCTGCTGTTTTAAGATGTCTTATTAGTAACCAAGGGAGTAATTTTTCCAGCAGGGGATAAGAAAGTCTCTATTAAAGACTTGAATGTAAGAACCGAGAGCATGAAACTTCTAGAAGAAAACATAGGCAGTACGCTCTTTGACATCAGTCTGAGCAGCATATTTTCAAGTCCCATGTCTGACTGGGCAAGGGAAACAAAATAAAAAATGAACAAATGGGACTGCATCAAACTAAAAACCTTCTGCACAGCAAAGGAAACCATCAACAAAACGAAAAGACAACCGAACAATTGCGAGAAGATATTTACAAACTATATATCAGATAAGGGGTTAATATCCAAAATATATAAAGAACTCATACAGCTCAACAACAAAAAAACCAACAATCCAATTAAAAATGGGAAAAATATCTGAACAGAGATTTCTCCAAAGAAGATATACGGATGGCCAACAGGCATATGAAAAGATGCTCAAAATCATTAGCTATCAGGGAAATGCAAAGCAAAACTACAATGAGGTATCACCTCACTCCGGTCAGAATGGTTATAATTAACAAGACAGAAAACAACAAATGTTGGAGAGGATGTGGAAAGAAGGGAGCCCTTGTTCACTGCTGGTGGGAGTGCAAAGTGGTGCAGCCACAATGGAAAGCAGTATGGAGTATCCTCAGAAAATTAAGAATAGATCTACCGTATGATCCAGCTATCCCAGTGTTGGGTATTCATCCAAAGAACATGAAAACACAAAGGCATAAAGATACTTGCACCCCTATGTTCACTGTGGCATTATACACAATAGCCAAGACTTGGAAGCAACCTAGGTGCCTATCAAGAGATGAATGGATAAAGAAGATATGGTATTTATATGCGGTGGACTACTATTCAGCCATAAGACATGATGAAATCTGGCCATTTGTGACAACATGGATGGACCTTGAGGGTATTATGCTGAGTGAAATAAGTAAGAGGGAGAAAGTCAAATACCATATGATCTCACTCATAAGTAGAAGATAAAAACAACAACAAGCTAACACATAGCATTGGAGATTGGATTGGTGGTTACCATAGGGGAAGGGAGGGGAAAGGCAAAAGGGGTGATTAGGCTCACATGCGAAGGGATGGACTATAATTAGTTTTCGGGTGGTGAACATAATGTAATCTACACAGAACTTGAAATATATTATGATGTACATCCAAAAATAAATAAATAAATAAATAAATAAATTTAAAAATAAAATAAAGTAAAGAAAGTCTCTATTAAATTGGAAGTTAAGTTTCTCACCTGCCTTTTTGGCTCCTAACTATATAAGATAAAAAAGAAAACAGTTGCATAATATAATGTAAAAGAAGTAATCTGACAATTTACTAATCTAGAAATGCAGATGCCGTCTTATACAACGTATGATCAGATCATCTTCCCTAACTGGACCCTGACAGATACTTCAAGGGGGAAACTCGCAAAAATAAGTCTGGTTTGGTTGATTATTTATGAAAATTAGATTACATGACAAATACTTTTCATAACTTGAAAGAACTGTGTCTGTATTTCTGAATTTAGCCAAAAATAGATGGAAAGCACAGGAAAAGATAAATATATTTTATCAACAATTATATTATTAAATATATTTTTAATTTAACAACATTTTAATTTTCACAAATATTTTTGAGTATGGTAGCTTTAAAGATATGCCTATAAATGAAAGGGTAACAGATAAAATCAACTGTTGCATGATAAGTCTAAGTAAAGCCTCATTCTTGGATACTTCTCAGAAACTGTGATAGAGAATGACTTAAATGATAGGATTTTAACATATTTTGTGATTTATTTGGCTTCCAATTCTTTAATTTAAACAAAGTTAAAATAAGATCTAAATATACTATTAGCCAAAAAATGACTAATGTCATACAATTGTGAAAGAATTCAGAGAATTGAATATCCTATTAATTAATTTTATTTATTTATTTATTTATTTATTAATATTTATTAATTAATATCCTATTAATTAAATTTCAATGAAATAAAATTTTCCCAGTGTCTAAGTCTACAAACATGAAACATAGAAATAGAATCCTGTTTCGATCTATCATAAGTAACATTAGTCCATGGATGGATAATCCAATATATTACAGAGATTCATTCATCTCATTAAGAAGTAAATATCAAAGTTTGTAATATATTTATACAGGCATACCTTGGTGAAATTGCGGGTTCAGTTCCAGATCACTTTGATATCGCTAATATCGCAATAAAGAGAGTCACACAAATTTTTTGACTTCCCAGCATATATAAAAGTTATGTTTACACTTTACTGTATCTATTGTGTGTAATAGCATTATGTCTAAAAGAATATGCATACCTTTTATTGATAAAAATGTTAAATATTATTTGAGCCTTCAGTAAGTCATAATATTTTTTGTTGGTGGAGGGACTTGCCTCCAAAACAATTACAATAGCAACATCAAGGATCATTCATCACAGATCATGATATCAAATATAATAATAATGAAAAAGTGTGAAATATTGCAAGAATTACCAAAATGTGACACGGAGACACAAGTAAATGCTGTTGGAAAAATTGTGCTGATAGACTAGCTTGAAGCAGGGTTGCCACAAACCTTCAATTTGTAAAAAGCGCAGTATCTGAGAAGCACAATAAAGAGAAGTGCAATAAAACAGTTATGGCTGTATTGTTTTGAGTAACTCGCATTTAATAATTTTCCCAGAAGATGTTTTTAAATATATACAAACTTACGGTAATCTAAACTTTCAAAAATAATTTAATCTACCTACTTTGTGACAGAGTATTGCAATAGAATAATCAATAAAAGACATTCAAGAATAGTTAATATATTAGGTTAATATAAAATTTTGTTGAGGAAATCGAATGGAAATACAATCTAAAGGAGAAAAAACACATAATTACTTTTTACTTCTAAAGAGCTTAGTGATGTACTTTTTCAAGGGATGATGATAAATATTGAATGTCTATGGCATTTAGGTTCAAAGGATTCATTTTTATAAAGTACTGTAGCAGGTTTATTTTTAAAGGTCAATATTAAAATATTATTTATTTTGCAACTTTTAAAATTATGACATCAAGAAATTTGGAGACATTTGAGAAAGCATAGGAGGAAAAAGCACTGAAATTACAAATGGGTCTGCAGGAATGTAGGAGTCATATGAAGTGCATTTGGTATTCTGAAAGCCAAATGGAGAGTTTCATGAGGTAGAGAATGTCCAGTAATGTCAAATATTACCTAAAAGTTAAGAAGACAGAACAGCAGCCATTGCTGTTAACAAAAAACTGATTAATATTGGCTTTAATAAGAGCTGTTCATTGTAATGGTAGAGAAATTAGAGTGTACTGATAGTCTAATTACAGTGTACTGAAGAAGAATTAAGAAAAGAAAAAATGGAGAAAATGAGCTGGCACAATTTTTTGAGGCCCTGGAAAAAAGAATAGAGAGAGGGGACAAAAGCTGAATGAGTAGGTGAGGTTACAGAACTTTCTTTAGGTAGGTAACGATCACTAAGGAACATATTACAATGGAAATTTTACGACAATAATGATGGTAATGATTCTGTGGAAGGGAAGAAAGTGGAGCTGAAGGGAAAATTGATGCAGGTGCATAATTGAGGGTTTTTTGTTTGATTTCATTTTATTTTGCTTTTATTGATAACATAGGATGGAATCTAGGGTATAAATAGGTTTCTTTAGATTGCGACAACCACTTATGATTCCATATGATTAGGAGTGGAGACATACTGTATGGTTTCAGGCACAGAAAAGTGAGCGAAATGACAAGGGTATCAGCAAAGAGTGATCGGGGAGTTGGCTTGTAGGAAATGAGAAGAAATGGGATTTTATAAAGCAGAAATTCAGAAAGTGATTTTACTAAAGAAGTGTAGTATCATTGTCTGGCAGTGGTGATAACTATTTAACATTTTTCATCATAATTTTGAGATACTTAATACTTTGTATGATTATCTCCAAAAACATTCAGCTGCTTTAAAAAGGCAGATTAATACATCAGAGGAGAGAAGGGTAATGGAGTTAACTGCATTTTCTAGTCAGCTATGGAGAATGACAATTAGATCTAGGCTAGGTTAAGAAGGAAATGGCACATAAGGCTGCTGAAGTATAATTTACAAAACATAAATTCACACACTTTAAGTATACAATTCATTGACTTTTAGTAAATTTATCAATTTGTGCAACCATAACCACAACCCAATTTTCAAACATTCTTATAGGTCCAATAAGATTCCACCTGCCCCTTTATAGTGTATCCCCATTCATAACCCCATCCCAGACAACCATTAATCTGATTGCCATATCTAAAGATACTTTTTTTTTAACTTTTCATATAAATGGAATGATACAATCTGTGGTCTTTTGGGTCTGGCTTCTTTAACTTGACATAATGCTTTCAAAGTTGATCCATGTTGTAGCATGTTTCAGTACTTTATTTCTTTTAATTGCCAAATAATATTCCATTGTATGGATATACCATGTTTTGTTTACCCATTGACCAGTTAATGGATATTTGGGCTCTTTCCATTTTTTTGCTATTATAAGAATATTTGAAATTAATATTTTTGAACCTTTATCGTTCATGATAAGGCATAAATATGAACAAGTGTTTTGATTTCATCAAAGAAATATCATTGTCTTGAATAGCAAGCTAAAGAAACTGAGGAATCCAGAGGCTAGATGAGTCATTGATGAGATGGTTTGAATCTCAATGATAATGAGAAGAATTGTGGAGGAGAAAGATAAGGTGAGTTAGGTACTGAATTTATAAGTGAACATCAGTAGATGACTGATTTTCACAGTCATTTGTATGTCAATATGAAAGTCAATATGAAAGGATGAAACGTGATTAACTCTGATGAACTTCACTTCACACAGACTATAATTTAAGAAGGAGGAAAGTGAGACAATTGTCAAGCAGCAATGTGAAACAAAGATTTTACCTCTAACTCCTTTATGCCATTTGGTACATGGAATATGAGGGGAAGAAATTAATAATCTCTACTTAAGAGGTTGTAGGTGAAATAGCACATTCAAAGACAACTAGATTTGAATTAGAACAAAAAGGTTATGGAATGACAGAAGGGGAGTTTACTTAGAAATGACACATTGAAACAATTTGGAAGCTGGGGAGAAATGGGAATGGGGCCAGTTTGGGGCAATGGTTCTCAGGACTCATATCAGTATCAAAGTTCCATTTTATTGCAAATATTGTGGAATATCACTTTAATATTGTGAAATTGAGTTCATAGAAAATATAAACAACTTGAAATACACTTTAAAAAAATCAGTGCAATATCCTAGGTGTAATATGGGTAAATAAAAGAAAATAACATATTAAATAACGTGTCAATATATGATTCTACTGTGAGATATGAGAACATAGTCAGAAGCTTGCATTTCTGCTTAGGCTCATCTTGAAGAGGGTAAAAATGCAGACTGCTAGTGACATGCTATACTGACAACTCTAACACCATGAGAGGCTGTTGCTGAACCAATTTTCCAATATGGTGAGCAATTTAATAAAGTTCCAGTTTTAAAAATTGCAGACTTCACTTGATTTACATGATTAAAATCATAGACAACAATCACAGAATGCTGAAAACATATAAAGTTCTTTATATTTGTATGTCAAAGATAGTTAGGGTCTAGGTTCACGAATATCTTGAATATCACAGATGTCTAAAAAGTCAAATTATATGTATTATTTCTGAATGCAGACCATTAAATAGTATGTGTTCCCCACAGCCATTGTGAAAACAAAAACACAGCTTCTTAGGAAGAGACAAGTGCATATTTAGCACTAATAATTCGAGAGTGTATGCAGAGTATCATGGAAATTAGCACCATAAATGAGCCATTGTTTTTGGTGCTTTTGTGTTAAATAGAGAAAGATAGAACAAGGCATGATAAGATTGGCTCTGGAAATCAGAGTACAGAACTGCTAAAGACCACAGGAAGCTGTGTTTTTTCCCTTAACCCAAGATATTGTGCTCAGGTGGGAGAGGAGACTGCGGAACACAGTGAGGGTGATTCTGCCCCTCAGAGAAGACCTTGATCGATCTGATCATTTGGTACTAAAATATCAGCACAGGCCTAGTCTTCCAGGTGTCTGAAGGTTTTGTGGCAATTGTGGATGCTTTCGAAAATGAAGGACAATCAGGTAGTTAAACATTTATTACGTCTTCAACCCATAGCGTTTTAGAGAGGATTCAAAGCCCATTTAAAACACCTGCACACCCAAACAAGCTAATAATGGGTTGTGTCTAAGTGGCATTCATTAAATATTTATTTCATTTATAGAGAAGAGAATCTAAGCACTATAGAGATGAGAGGAAGGAAAAAGAAAGAGAGCTCCCCGTAGAAGTACTCAGCCTCTAGTAGATTGTCCTAAACAAATACAGTTGTGCACTGCATAATGACATTTCTGTCAAAGACGGACTGCATATACAAGGACGGTCCCATACGACTAGCACCATATAGCCTAGGTGTCAAGCAATTCCTCATTGTTAAGCTACACATGACTGTAAATTGTAGCCCCAAACCTGCATACTTCACTCACCAAAGAAATGTCTCATAGGTGTCAAAGTCCAATCTTCTTAGGAGCAGCTGAGCAAACCAGCAGTATTTGACCGTGCTTGTTCAGGGATCATCGGGCCTTTACCCCAAGTGGCTTCTCAAAATTTTACTTCTAGCTACATGTTCCTCTTCCCTTTCAAGCATTTGATTAAAAACAGCTTTCTCTGTAATTTAATTTCCTATGATGCTATAGTGCCCCTTTAAAATTGGTGCACTTGTCTACAGCATAGTTGGTTGATCACTTTGTGTTATAAATTTTTGAAAAATGCATATAAACTAATTGGAAAAGTGAGTCCTGGGCTATCTCAGTTCTCATGGGTGGGTAATGAATACTTATTAACAGAACCAAGACAAATAATGGACTTTCTTGTCTCCACTTTTTCCTCTGTAAGGAAAAAAAAGATAGTGGAATGGAAAGACTATAAATGAAACACTATTGTTATTTGCAATTATTTTTTTCTCCAGTTGAAAGCCTTAAAAGTAGTGATTTGATTAAAAAGAGGAAGATTATATCATTCATGACCTTCCAAGCCATACATATATATTTTCCAGAGCGTACATTTCTATATTTTAAACAATTTACAGGAAGCAAGGAAAATTTCATTATTCATAGACAATATTCAATACAGGTTTCAGAAACATAGATATTCACACATATCAATAATCATTTAAAGAGGATAGTAATCATTTTATTTTCATCATAGTCTGGAATCTTTATAAATAGTAGACAGTTCCTGATTAACCAAAAAGTGTTGACGAGGCTCCAGGTTTAAAATTGATATTCATTTGTGATTAATTTATTTTGTCCTCAATATGAAACGAGTATACATGTAAATCCAGTGTGTTTTCATCTTCATACACAGACAAGTTTTCCACTGCAAGACAATCTTTAGTTAATATATTGCAGGTATAGTATGTATTAAGTGTAAGAAGGCAGAATATGTTTTCCTAATTGACTTTCCCCAAAGTTTATTTCAGTCATGATGTTTAAATTTCAATTGCATTGTTATATTTCCATATATGAATGTTCAATCTGTAGATGAATATGAATGTGTAACATTATTTTAAATAGCTGAAAAAATATTCCTCAAAGCATCTGATGTCAACGAATTTGAATAATGTATGGCTTTATAGTGATTTTTCCTAGTAGAACTTAAAGTGAATACTATTATATTAAATATGCTAAAATTATTTCAAATAATTAACAGAGAAATATTTTAATTGTTACTTCTTTACAAAGATTGAATATCTTAAAGGAGATCAGCTATTTTCTATAACTGAGGGCATCATATATGCTACCATTTCATTCTCAGAAATAAATAATTTTAAAGAAAATCGAATTATCAAATAGAGTTAGGATGAGAGTTAGGTAAAAATATGCTAGAACACAAATTAAAGCAAATCACATTATGCATATTTTAAAACCCAAACAATATATGAACTCATTTATATCAAAGATAAATACTGAGAAGTTACCTGGGATGTGTTTTTGAAATTTTTTTTAGATGAAGAATATTTCCTTTCCTTCCAAGTATCTTGTAAAGTTCACAACTATATATTTGATTCCTTAATTTTTAATACAAATCTGAAGTCTGCGCAATAAACTGGTAATGGAAGTGTGGAAATGATTTGCTACTTGTTCAGCCATCCTTGATTTTTCCACAGGTTCATTGTTTTCCTTTCCCTGGAGGAACACACCCTTACATTTTCTAAATCCTTAACCTGTAATGATCTTCCATTTTTAACCTGTTGCCACTTATCAGCCCCACAGAAGCTATCTGAACATGTGGTTAGTGCACAGATTAATAGCATTGCCCAACTGTTTTCCATTTCATCCAGTGTTCAATCTAGTTTCCAAAAACAGAAACAGTCTTGCATCGAATTACTCATAAATTGCTTATTAAGGTGCTAACGTTACACTATTACTGCTTCTTGACATTCCACAGGCTTTAGGAGCTACCCGCCATGGCGTTGTATTATTATCCTTGCTCTCCATTTTAGGTCAGCTGTGGAATAGCTTTCAATGATATCTTTCTAATTGGTTTCAGCTCCTTAAATATGGTTGGCTTCACATCCTCCCCATCTGCTGCTGCTTTTTTCACCCCTTTGTGTTTAGTTCTTGACCATTGAGCATTCATAATGCAAAAGTTTTCAATATTTAATTTGCCAAAATATTGTTTGCAACCACCTACAACTTTGTTATTAAAGTACAAAACCGTTCAACCAGTAGACATTCCTCTACTGTGTGTTTGAGTTCAAATAACTTTACCTTTTAGAATAACAAGGGCATTTCACGGTTGTAATTCAAATCTTAAACAAGCTTTTTAATGTTTAAAGTTTTTCTGAATGTGTTAATACCTACATGCATAATACAATAAAATTCTAATCATATTAAAAGGATTATAGATTTGAACTGGTGAACGTCTTATATTTTACATGTAACAACATCTTTAATTTTCATATATTAACTTAATCAATAAAATGTGGCTTCATATTCAAAATAGTTCCTTCATGACCATAAAGTAACAATGATAACATATTGCTGTCACTATTATTATATTAATTAACTTGAAAGTAAGTTTAGAATAGACATTTTTGTTAGTTGCTTCAAATGTTAAAATAATGTCTCCTGCTTTCTCAACACTTCTCAGAGGCCTGGAATCCTTAGTGTATTTTAAGTTCTGACTGAACAACAATAAAAAATCTGTATCTTAGAACATCAAAACCATTTTTCCAATTCACAAAGGAGGCAGAATACCCGCCTTTTTTTATGAGGAAGAAGAAGATTAGCCCTGAGCTAAGTACTTCCAGTCCTCCTCTTTTTGCTGAGGAAGCCTGGCCCTGAGCTAACATCCGTGCCCATTTTCCTCTACTTTATATGTGGGACGCCTACCACAGCATGGCTTGCCAAGCAGTGCCATGTCCGGACCCGGGATCCGAACTGGTGAACCCTGGGCCCCCAATAAGCTGAACATGGGAACTTAACAACTGCGCCACCGCCACTGCGGGCCCCTCTGCTGCTTTGTTAACTCTTTTTTTACTGGATAAAACTCTATATTAAAATGCGTGTAGTTATGTTACCTAGCAAAATGGATTACATGTATGATTATATATCTTATCTTCATTGGCCTAGAAGTTAAAATTTTGAAGTTCGCAAATAAAGGACTTTGCATGTTTTATCTGGAAAACTTCTACAATTCATTAACATATTACTTGATTACATATTTTCATAAATTAATCTTATGCAGGTATATTCTTTGTCTCATGGTGTGTTAATGTATTATGGTCATCTCAGACGTACAACTAGATGTTTCATTTATTTTGATTACTTTGTAATGTTTCTGTAAAAGCATTTTGCTTTAATTAAGAATTTGCTTTATTCAAGTTTCCTTGCACTGCGTTTTGGGGTATTTGAAGAGGAATCAGGTAAAACACCTTTCCTAAGTTAGTGTAAAATCAACTTGATACAGCATTCCACTGTATTTGCCAGTATACCTGCCTTGCCTCTTGCATTCTGGTGCTCCTTCTTTCTGTCTCTGGAATATTCTACGATGTCAAGTTAATTCACAGTAAGAATATTTTCCATAGTTTTTGGATGTTTTCTGCAGGATTGAATACTAACGTCACTATTTTTTCTATATTGATAACAACTCTGATTCTCCTATGCTGTTTTCGGCTACATTTGGTCTTTATCACCATCACTTTCTTTCTTTAACCATTAACTTGAAAAACATCTGAAGGCTTGTAGTATGATCAACATTACTAAAATTTTTTTAAATTTATTTTTCTGCTGGGATCAGTCTTTTTTATCCCCAGATTTAGATAACATACAATATCCTCTCCTGTCTTCTAAGAGTAATTCATTTTTTTATTTATTAATCATTTGTTGATTCATTTATTCACTCACAAATGGAAAATAGATTGAACTGTAGCAACATAAATTTAAAATAATAAAAGTAGTGTGAACCACATATTTTCCCTCACATTTTCACTCCTTTATAGTGTCTCTATAACTCTAAAATAAGACTTGGCTCTCCAGGATTTGAGTTAGAATCACATATATTCATATATTTCATAACATCACCCATCAATAAGTCCTGGCAATTGTATCTTTGGTAAATCTGGCTCCCTTACCAACTCATATTCAAATATGATTTCATAGAAATCAACTATCTTGTTTCTCTTATTTCAGACATTTAATTTTTCAGTTCACACCAAACTCTAACATAGCTGCTAGCATTTTCTTTTTCAAACGCTATATACTCCCTCAGTCCTCTTTGAGGCATTAGATAGATTGATTTCCCCTCTGCCTATCAAATGCAAGTTCTTCTCCCTCTTGGACTCAGAAAAACTGTTAGCCCTCTTCCATACATCTCCATGTGTATTCTCCTTAATTTAATTTATACTACATGCCACCACACTAGGTAAGTCAAATTATCTATGCTAAACCAACGTACATAAACTCACTCTTGTTCGTTTCTTGCTTCCAAACTTAAATTTAGCAAAACGCTAAAGATACAGTTTGAAAAGATTGGTTATTCTTCTACATATAAAATGATGGAAAGTTGTAATATTGATGATTTTACTTTATTTTTGTCAGTTTTTTCTACACCCTTCCAGTGAGTCAGCAGCAGCCATCATTCCTATAAAGAAAGTAAAATTGTCTTTTTTCAGTCATATAAAAATAAGTGAATATTTAGTCTTCTTGTTTGTTTGTTTGTCTGGTTTTGCTATGGTTTATTTCCCGTATCTGTCTTTGAAAACCAAAAGAAAGTGACCGTGTGAGTGGGTATGTGCAGGGAGGGTGAGTGAGGAGGGAGGAGCTAGGAGACACTGCATGAACGTCACCTGACAGGGGAAAGAGGCCATGAAGGTAGGGCAGAGCACCATCTGTGGCCAGCAGTAGGGAGTTGCTTGTGAGTGGAGCAACTCTGGCAGGCCCTCTGTCCACTGAAAGGAACAGGGCATTTCATCCGTGCTGAAGAACAGATCTTTAGGTCGCTGGTGGATAAGGGCCTCTATTAACAGTGACTGAACTTTGTGCATGATCCAGGAAAGGGTCAAATCCTAGTTCTGGGCCTCTCTGTCTGAATGATCCTGAGCAAATTGCTTTGATTTTCTGCACCTTAATTCCCTCAGCTATGCAATGGAATAATAATGATAAGAATATCTGTTCTTAGAGTTATTTTGGGAATTAATGTGATGATATATGTAAAGAGTTAAGAATTCTTGATATACGATCTTCAATAGGTTAAGGTGATCTAAATGTGTTTGATATTAATAGCATCTTTAGAGAAACAATTTTACCAACCGTCAATTATTTCTGTGTGGTTTCTGGTTCCTATGGTTTTCCAAATGACCATCAAATAGAAGCACTTTTTAAAAATATTAGCTACGTGTTCGTTACCACTTATTTACCACTTCAAATTTCATAAGCCCCAGCTTTGACTCTAGAATCGAGCTACTTTTATTTGATTGTAAGTGACAGCACCTTGAATTAAGCCCATGCCCATATAAAATACTGCTTTCTTCTCTTCCACAAAATGGGAATACTGTGGAAATCTGGTCAACACTCTCAAATGCACAACCCAGAAGTTCCAGGGTAGTAGGGGAGGGTGGGAAATAACTCTTGGCCACTTGGGAATGGAAACCAATGCTTCCTCCTTTCCTCTCTCATGTATGCAGCCTGAAAAAAGTATTTCAGGAAGGTCACCAGAAATTATTGTGGGATCCAGCACTAACCAGGAGTTGCCTACTCTATTTTTGATTTACCACCTTCCCTACTTTGCTACCCTCACCCCCACCCCACAGCTCTGCTCCTCCCTCTGCTCTCTGGCATCAACCTCCAAACTGCTCCTTATACAGGCCAGCTGGCCTTAGGCACAAGAGCATCTGAACTATGACAGGTTGCCTATCCTCTGTCTAGGTAACTAAAATAGTTTATCATGCAAATTCTAACATTAATTTGTACATTATACCTGTTCAAAGAGGCTTTGTAATGATGCATTTTAACTCTTTCAGATAGCAGTGTTTTGCTCTCAGGCTAAATTCTGAAATTCGTAAATTTGTGGATTTTATTTTCAACGAGCACTAGTAATATTTCAAACTATTTTTAAATAGTAGCTGTGTGTTCATTTGAAAAATGAATTGGCCTATATAATTCAAAATATGCATAATTTCAAAATAAATTTTGAAATATAAGTAGTTTAATATTATTTTCTACCAACACATTTTTAGAAATAGGAAATCACATCAAAATGGTTGCAACCTCACAAGGTAGCCAAGACCAGGCCACAGCTGCATGACCTCAAAAATATCTCCAGATACACCTCTGTTGCCTGCCAGTAGATGATTGAGAAAGGTAGCCAACAGAGGTGACACCAAGGATTTAGCAACAGGCCCTGACTCTTTGAATAGAACACACATTCAGACTTTGGCATCTGGTTCCTACTTTGGCCAAATGTGCCTTGTTTGTATCCACAGCTGTTAAATGCGTTTGTTGAAAACAGATAGACCAGGGAGAAGAAAGAGATTGGCAAGTGGTATGCCAGCTTCTGTGGGAGGCAGTGTCAAGCCAATGTGCAATTTACTCGCAGATAATTATTTGCTTTAGAAATCTGGTGTCATTTATTAGAATAACTGTGGTATGTGGTGAGCATAAACCTCATGTTATACTTTATAGTATAAAGTCAGTCATCTTTATACTTCATTGTAAATGAAGAATTTATAATTGTGCTGAACTCATTAACACCTAAAGAGCAGATATATCTTCTTTTGCTTCACATAATATAAAGTGACTGTTTAGATTAAATTATTAAAGGCAGAGATCTATATACTTCTCTAATCACACTTATCACTTTTGGCTTTTCCAAACATCCAGCAAATAAAGTGCCTTTCTGGTGATACTCTGTTAACTATATGAAATTATTACCCATGGAAAAGGGCTGAATAATATATGAAATATTTAAACTTTTAGAAGTGTGCATGCTTATTCCTACTCTCTTCTTTGTTTCTACAGTGGAAATATAGTTTACCATATTCTGAAAATGGAAGGTCAATACAATTGTGTATTAGAACAATTGGCATGATGTAAACTTACTGAACTCGTAGTCCTTTTCTCGTGTTAAAATAATTTAGAAAAATAGTATAATTTGACATGAAAAGGTGGGCTATATAAGTTTGACGATGTACTCAAACAAATCACATTACTACTTATTTTTTTTGTTGGTTTCAAATAAAATCACTAATGTGCCATATAAAAGGGCAACATGAAATTAATTACAACTGGATAGTCTGCATAGTGTGTATAGCATGATAAGACTTGTAAAGGATGGTTTTACTACTAGGAAGTCAAGTTTAGCTTGTCTTTTCAGACCAACGACTGTTGACTAAATTTTAAGAGCACTTCTTTCTCTGAAGGCTTAAATTATTTTACGTTGTGCATATCATTTACTTTAAGGTTTTATAATGTTCCATCTCCAGTATCCAAGTCTGGTCAGAGTGTCCTGCTGAACTCAAGGAATCACAGGAATAGATAAATGAATTTATGAATCATTGTCTTTTTTTATTTTTATTTTTTTAATGACATGCCCATTGGGGATTAAGATGTTAAAAGATTTTTACAGTTGAAAAAAGCAATCATAGAGATTCAAATCACTTTTCGAACTGAGAATATAGGCCTAGAAATTCTAAATATTCAAAATCATAGTATTCCTTTCTCGACTTTATGACCCTCTTATTCTAAAAGTTGTTTCAAAAGAAGAGATAGGAAAAGAGCTTCACTTTGCTTATGATAAAGGGAGAGTCCTGCTGCTCTTGTGATAAAAGATTAAAAAAAAAGACTTGTCATAACTTTCTTCTTCCTTTGTGATTAAAGTATCTCTTATGATCATAGGAAAGTTTCTCCTACTCTTGTGACAATAAAAACTAATGACAAGAACCCTGATAATAAAAAGGGAATATTTTCTTCACCTATGTTCTTTTTTTAGAAGTTAACACATAAGTAAGAAGTCTAAACCAATATTCTAGTTCAGTATATTCTAAAAGAATGATCAATCTTATGCACAACTTTATTTTGGGCAACTGGGCTAATATTGACCATATTGTATAATAAAAAAACAACAACGATGTTTTACTAGCTATTATTGAGGTCAGTATGCTCCAGGACCAAGCAGTAGACCATGATCATTTCCTCCCTACACCATATACCTCTTTTTTAGTGTGTGGTTTGTGTGGTGGTGGTGTGTGTGTGTGTGTGTGTGTGTGTGTGTGTGTGTGTGTTTCGTCTGCCTATATACTGTTGCCAGTAGAATGTCTTAATTATCCCTAATGATTTCACAGTGATCTTTAAAAATATTTAATGAGGTAGTATGCTGGCAACTAGTAATATCCAGACCCACACAAATATTAACACAAAAATTATGTAAAAACTAAGAAAGTAAAGGCAGTATAGTTTAACTTAAAATTTACATTAACAGCTTGAAGGCTTTCACTTGCAGATAACAAAACCCAAATTGAGCTGGTTTAAACAACATAAAGTTTTACTGGTCATGTAACTGAAAAGTGGAAATTTAGATTGGTCTTCAGGCTCCAGTTTCCACTTTGAGAGGGTGTCTTTCCCGCTTGGTTTAACTAGTTGGCTTAACCTGGATTAGTGCTCACTCCAGATCCAACCATCATTGTAATGGAGTGGTGACTATTAATGCTTAGCCTGCCTAAGATGCCAAACAATATTATTTCAACAGAATCCTTGATTTTCTAAAATTTGGTTAGTGTTAGGAAAGGAGAGATATATCGGGTAATAATGGTCTCCTCTTCCTAACATTTCCAGAAACAAAACCAAAAGGATGTTAGTTGTTTAGAAACTTAGTAAATATGTTTTCAGACTTAACCTCTTTGTGTCCATAAAATAGTTATTACTGTAATTACTTACATTCAATCACCTTGAAAATATGATGTATTTTACATGTATGTTTCTAAGTTTGCAGGTATTTTAATTATTGTAATTTATGTTTTGTAAATATTTAGGCAAAAGCACTTCTAGTAGCTTTTCTCATTAATCTCCTTCCAGGAGAAAATCAAGAGATATAAATATAAACAAAGAAATACATAGACCTCTCTCTCTATGCATGTAATATAATATATGCATGTATATATATATAACACACATATAAACACAAACATATATGTGTATATACATATAGGTACATATGCATATATACATGCATGCATTTATATATATACATGTTAATGTATATAAGCAGTGACACACCAATAAATTCATTTACTTTTTAGTTATTTTCAGTAAGTGTCAGTCCCTATTTCACAAAGAAAAAATATATACCTGAGGGATTACGAATCTTCGAAGTATTAAATGTTCTAACTTGGACCCCTACCTTTGTTTGCTATGCAGTACTGGTTGTTAGGACCATAAATCTGGGCATATAATATTAAGGACAAGGTTGGAGCTGTCTGATTTGAAGCATATAAACTCTTAACTGCCACAGATAATGTCAACCCAAATTATTATTTCCATTTCAACACAGATTATAGGACAGGAAGACATAAATGGAAATTAAAAAATAAATTCAGAAAATATTTCAGAAAGTACCTTTTCATGTGGAGAATAATAAATGCCTAGAAGAGCCTGCAGGCAAAGTTGTTGAGGCAAAAAGCAGGAATGTCATTCAAGAAACAATTAGATGCCATCCTTGGGGAAACGGAGTACCAAAAAGGATAAGGCTTGATGGACCAAATGACCTTTATTCTCTCTCCAAAAGTCTCTCATGTTCTTATAATTCTAATCGAGAAATATTTCAGCAATTTGGCCTCCAGCAATGTCAATTCTTACTTGAATTATTCACCTCACCAGTTAACTGCTGAGGAAGAACCTTTCTCATGTGCTACAAAGACTGCATATTGACCAGAGGTAATTCCCAACACTATTGTTCAGAGGCATTTTATTTACAATGATGTGTTAGGTCTGATACTACAAAGTTTTGACTATAGAAGAAGGCTTTTTTAAATCCAGGTTGATTGCAAACAGGCGCAAACTTGAGGAGAGGGATTTAATTAACTTCATTAATTATAGAAAGCATGAAGATTATTTAAAATATTTTCTTGGCAAAAATTATATCAAAATATAGTTGTTTCCTGAGGAATGTAGCATATACAAATCTATTTCTTAATTATTTTGGATATGTTAATGGATGATCTCTAGCTATTGACTTTATTTCTATAAAATATTATGAAAATAAAAATAATAAAGATCTAAAAAAGAGGCTAATTACTTTTCAGTTGATCAAAAAACACAAGTATTCAGTAACTGCACACTTTGGAAAACTAGCTTTTGATAGTGAAGGAATATACACAATTCACTTGGTGCATTTGAATAAAGTTAAGGAAATCAACTATCTACAGTCTTCTGATTTTTGATAGATTTAGCTGAACACAGAAGTCTGGAAAATCCAAGGATATTGTGAAAACTAGGTTCCTCCTATAAGGTTCTTAAAGTAATACTCAGTGAAAGACAAAGAACATGTTTCTACCGTCTAAATGGACTCCTAGAGTCTTTTCTGTGTATCACATATTGGAACGCAGTGGTGAACTAAGTGTCAACAGCATAATTTCTGAAAGGTCACATAAATTGCAGAGTTCAAAGCAAAAACAACTAGAGACGTGAAAAATGCCACATAGTTAAGTATTTTTAAAACAAATATTTTATGAATTATTGTCAAAAATCCATTATATCAATTGTGTTTAAAAATATATGTTCATTATAGTACAAATTATTTTCATAATGAATGAAATCTGCTAATAAAGTGTAAATGATACTTTTATAAAGTGCAGTAGTCCTCCTTTATCCACAGGTGATACATTCCGAGACCTCCCAGTGCATGCCTGAAACCGTGCATAGTGCCAAACCCTATCTATACTATGATTTTTCCTATACATACATATCAATGATAAGCATTTAATTTAGAACTAAGGCACAGTGAAAGATTAACAATGATAACTAATAATAAAATAGTGCAATCATAACCGCTGGCGGGATGGAGCAGAAAGGCACAAGGTTTCATCATGCTACTTAGAATGGCACACGATTTAAACGTTATGAATTGTTTATTTCTGGAATTTTTCATTTAATATTTTCAGATTGTGGTTGACTGCTGGTGCTGAAACTGCAGAGGGCAAAACCACGGATAAAGGGGAGCTACTGTAATGTTACAAAGTATTATACTTACAAAGTAAATTGATAAAATTTACAAAATAGTCTGTGCTGAAGAGATAATAGGTGAAAATATCATGCTAAATAAGATGTTCTGTGGACTAGATCTTATAACCTTTTAAATTATGCAACCATAGCTAAAATAAGAGTTCATATTCAATTTTAAATTGATGGAAAGATTATGTCCCACATAGAAATTAAATTTTAACACAATATTGAATGTATAGAGAATAATCTAATGACATAAATCCCAAACAAGGACAGAAACATTAAACCAAATAATTCTCAAACCTTGCATAATCAAATGAGAACTTCTGTAACAAAAGCAGCTGTTAATTACTACACTGTTGCTCCTAATGATTATATCAATTAGGCTAGTATTTTATTAGTTTATAAGATTTTAATGAATTTCTTATAAATATGAAATACTTAAGAAAATTAATCAATCCAGTAGTCTGTAAAATTGCCTTTTACTTGTCTACTTTAGTTAAAAATGGCATTTGGTCTTTTTGATATTTGAAGATAGCTGGAAGTCATTCAGAGGTCTTTCTTGTAAACAATGTATATGATTATGATGGTAACCAATCCACTCTATTCAACAAAGTTTTAAGATAATAAAGTAGGGGCTGGCCCAGTGGTACAGTGGTTAAGTGTGCACGTTCAGCTTTGGTGGCCCGGGGTTCACTGGTTTGGATCCTGGGTGTGGACATGGCACCGTTTGGTAAGCCATGCTGTGGTAGGCGTCCCGCATATAAAGTAGAGGAAGATGGGCACGGATGTTAGCTCAGGGCCAGTCTATCTCAGCAAAAAGAGGAGGATTGGCAGCAGATGTTAGCTCAGGGCTAATCTTCCTCAAAAAAGAAAAAGATAAAGTAATGAGACCAATTCTGTACTACTCTGGTATAAAAATTAATAGCAATACTTGTTTAGACTGATACTTTCTGCTTAACACAGAATGTGGCTTGTCGTCACAGCTAATTTACCAGATAAAATTCTAGCCCAATCAATAATTCATATTTCATTTTGGTTTTGTTCTTATTTAACCACTTAACCTCATTAACTTTTCCAGGTGGTGAAGTTATTCAAAAATTGTCAAAATTCCTAAGTTTTTAAAAATCTACACCTTAACAAAGTAAAATTTGATTTAATTGTATCCTTCTCTAAGAGATTAACAAAAATTATAAATGTTAAAATGATGGGAAAACACTATTCTATTCTGTAAATAAAACAGGAGTGATGTTAGGTCCAGAATTAGGACATTTAGAAATTAAAAAGATTTTTTCAAGACATTTTTCTATGCTGTCAAGTCATGCACGTTGATGAGTGAAAATTTTAGACAAGATAATTGAGTCTACAAATAACAAAACACTTGAGACTCTTGGAAAGTGAATTGTATGCTCTGTTTCTATTAAAGGAAGTCCAGGGAAATTGGACTAACACACTCCTACTGAGAAGAATTAGAAAAACTTGGCAAACTATTACAAAAAAAAACCTTTTTGATAGCATAAGAGAAATTACAAAGCAGTGAAGAATGACGGACTCAATAGCTGAGAGTAAAGAAAAGAAAGAAGAGAGCGGAGCATTTGGGATCATTTATCCCCTAGAACACTTTTATAATGTGGCCAGTGGACTATCTGATAGTCCTTGAACTGCTATTCCAGTCAGTGACAAAGTAGGGAGGCACTTTGCAAAAAAATATCCAAAGGGACTATAAGCATATATAACAATGCTTTACTTTTTAGTCTTCATGCAAATGAAAATTAATACTATAATGAAGAGCCCTTATACACTGCCAGGGAATGTGAATTTGTTATAGATATTTTGGTAAACTCATTTACGGTATTTTGTAGAATTGAATTTATGCAAACTTTTGATGCAACAACTCCACTCCTTGGTATATGCCCATCAGAAATGAGTGCACATCGCTCTAAGAAACTTATACAATAACAGAACAGAACAGCATTATTTATAATATTGTAACACTGGAACCCAAATGTCCATCAACAGTGGGATACATTTAAAAAATGTAAATGCATTTAAAAAATGGTATATCTATATAATGAAATATCTGGCAATGTAAAATAATAAATTAATATACCTGAATAACACGGATGAGCCTCACAGAACATTAAATTAATGAAATGTCAGACATAAATAATAGTAATTGTATACTTCATTTATATAAAGTAGATAACTTGTCAAACTATGATGTTAGATGGCCAATACAGCGGTAACTTTGTTGAGGAGAAGGGAGTAGTGACTAAGAGCGGTCACCAGTGAGGATCCTGGTTTGCTAGTGAGTTATGTATCTTGACCTGGAAAGCATTTATATGGTATGTTCACTTGTGCTATGTGCACTTTTCTTTTTTTTTTTTTTTAATACTTCAATAAAACGTGCTTCAGGGATAGCTTATTCTGCCTTAGAGTCATACTTACCTGGTTACAGATCTCGTTGAGAGTCAGAAGGAAGCTATGGACCCAACCCTAATTCCAGTATATTTGACAAACATACAAGTATATTTATTCCCTAACACTGTAAACATGCAAACAAATCAGAAATTCATGGCTCCTCAGCTGATCTATGGACTCAAGAAAACATGATCAAGAACCATGGTAATTGTATTTTAAAATGAATGGCTTGTGCAGCTAATCATTAGACAATATTAAAATTTCCTAGTATGTCTCCTCTGGCGGTCAGGGGGAGTGAGGAGGGGACAAGCACCAACCAAAAGAACACACAGAGAAACAAAACATGATATCTTACAAAAATGATGTAAGTCACAAAAGAGAAACATGCATCAGGGTGATTTAACCTTTACACTACTGCCTTGAAATCACTAATAGAAATACAGTTTAATTTGTGTAATTAGTCTAGTGGTGGCTTGCAAGTGGAGGTGCATACATCATAATGAAATGTGGCGCTTTTTCTAAAATTCGTACATTGGGCCCTACTCTAGTCTACTGTACATAGATACTCTACAAAGAAAACCCAGGGGTTAAACTCAAGCATTTCTATATTTTAAAGGCTCCACAGGTGATTCTGATTCACACAACAGGTTGAGAATATTAGTTTAGGGTATAAAATTAATGTAACACTAAAATTTGATTAACTTGTTCAGTCATACATGTTAATAATTCAAGTAACCAGCTAGTTGACCTAGTTAATGGGTCTCCACATGTGACGGACAGATTCCAGGATGGCCCTCAAAGATCCTCAAGTCCTAGTACTTGCTTATGAACAACAGAATAGGACAAAGATGATGGAAAGACACTGGCGTGATGGTGCACATTATGACTCTTTATTGCTAGCAGATGTGCTCCAGAGACTCTCCTTGTTGGCTTGATGCAGTGCTAAGTGAAAATGCTGGGGAAGCCTCCATGGCAAGGGAATGAGGACTGCAGTTACAAACTGCAGGTGGTGCTGGGAACTGCCGGTGGTGACTTCTAGGAGTGACCCCAGCCTCCAGTTTTTTCAGCAAAAAATTGAAGCTCTTAGGGCTACAACCACAAGGAAATGAAATCTGGCAACTATCTGAGTCGATTCATCTCTAGTTTAGATACAAAATAATAAGACAATTTTTATTTTGATAAAGTTGAATTTTTAATATTCTTTTTTATGAATCACATTTCTAGTGTCATATATAAGAAGTCTTTGCCTAAGTAAAGATCATACACATTTTTTCTGCATTTTCTCTATTAGTTTATAGTTTTTGTTTTTTTGTATATGTCTGCTATTCATTTTGAGGTTTTTGTGTGTGTGTGTGTATGGTGTGGAGTAAGGATCCAAGGTCATTTCTTTTATGTATATATGTATGTGTGTGCTTTGGGATAGCTGATTTTTCCAGCAGTGTTGAAAAGGTGACCTTTTTCCATTGAATTGTTCAGCACTTTTCATCAAAAAATCAGTTGACTATAAATATGCTGGTGTATTTCTGGATTTTCTATACTTTTCCATTGATCTATATGTTTATCCTTATGACAATTCTATACATTGTTAATAATATTCAATTTAGTTTATAGTATGTTTTGAATTCAGATTGTCCTCCAGTTTTGTCCTTATTTTTCGATATTGTTATTGCTATTCTATTCTTTTACTTTTCAAAATAAATGTTATAATCAGCTTGTTAACGTACAAAGCAAGACTGGAACAATTTCAATAGGAATTTCATTGAATCTGTAGATCACTTTGGGGAGACTTGCCACATTATCAATATTTATTCTTCCAATCAATGAGCATGGTATACTTCATTTATTTAGAGATCTTTAATTTCTTTCAGCCATGTTTGTAGTTTTCAGTGTACACATCTTGCACTTGTTTCGTCAAAATTGTTCTGAAGCATTTTATTCTTTTGATGCTGTTGAGAATAGAATTCCTTTCTTAATTTCACATTTGGATACTTTTTTTGCCAGTATATAAAATCCAATTGATATTTTATATTAATCTTATATCCTGCAACCTTGCTAAACTCCCTTGTAAGTTATAGTCGTTTATTTTTAAATTCTTTTAAAATGTCTACATAAAAGACCATGTCGTCAGTGAAAAAAGACAATTTTTATTTCTTCTTTTCCAATCTACCTGTCTTTAATAACCTCTTCTTAACTTAGTGCACTGTCTTGAATTTCCAAGACAATATTAAGTAAAAGTGGTGAGAGAAGACCTCCTTCATTCCATAAATCCAATCTTGGCGGGGTGGGGGGTGGACCTATAAACAAAGTATGCTGTTAGCTGTGGCTTTTTTGTAGATGGCCTTTTCAGCTTGAGATATAGTGTTCAATGCCTATCTGTGTCTGACCCTATATAGTATGTACTTATTTTTTGTTTTTCTAATTTTTATTATTTTCCTCTTTCCAGTTTAATACGTGCATTTTATATCGTTTTTTTTATTTAGCTACTTTAAAAATAGATGTTAGTGACATTTTTTAGTTCCATCTGACAAATAGAGCTTTGTAGTAAAAATATAAATACGCTTTTCCTTTCATCTTACCTGAGGTTCTAAGGTGATTTCTCAATTGACACTGAGGTGACAATGTCTAAGGAAGTGTGGTATGCTGGAAACAACAGTGGACTAGCAAGTAATAACTCTAAGATCACAATAAACAAGATATGTGAGATTTGGGGAGCTACTAAAAACTTCTGAATCTAGTTTATCACCCATAAAATGGAGATAATTGTCACTACACCTATCTTGTAGGATTGTTATGAGGACCATAAAGATGAGTGCAGAAAAATGTTTTGTATTATGAATCACCAGGTAAAGATAAGGAAAGGTATGGATGTAAGGAAACTCTACTGCATTGAGATTCAATTCATTCATTAACAAAAGTACCAAGTTTATCGGTAATAATGCCCAACAATTATTATTTTAAAGGAATATTGCTAATTATTTAATTAAACTAGCAACAATCACTCTTAAAATTTTAATCAAACTATTAAATAAAATTGTTTAATATTATTAAAGTATTAAAATAATTAATATAAAATTAATTTATTAATTTATTAAGTAATTTATTTATAATCTATTATAAAATTAATTTATTAGTAATTAATTTATTAGTAATTGATATTACTAATAAACTATTATTAAATTTTTTAAGTAAGCTAACTGTCACTATTAAACACCTGTGAATAATATATTAGGTATATTACTATTCATTTAAATGTCAAATGGGCAAAATAGTAATACATTAACTATCAATCAAAACATAACAATTTAACACTTAGAATACAAATAATACTTCATTATTAGACAGATGGCTAAGATAAAATGAAGGATCATGGAAAGATAAAATAAAATGGATACATTTATTTTAAGATATTATAAAAGCCAAATTTCAACCAGTATCATCTATATGAGCTTTTGAAAAAATATATATAATAAATATTTTTAAAAGATTCATTTGAAATTTTAGTAGTAGTGTTTTTAGCTTTCTTTAACGTTATTTTGAGGTTTTCAATTTAGTTTCTATTGTTGCTTTTCTTTTTTAATTTAAAATTTGATGGTTTAGATTCTATGTTCAAATATCCTAGACTCCAATTCCTAGAATTAACTCATAGGGGATCAGTTTTAGAGAGTTATGGCTTTCAATTCACATAAACACATATCCGCCCTAGATGCTGAATGTGTACTCTGTAGTGTTTGCTCTGCTGCAATAAAACCAAATAGAAGGAGATTAAAGAAAAGCAAAGCAATCAGTCCAGCATTAAGGGCAAAGTTGAGGTTAGTAGAAATCTCTGTTTTAAGACATTTTGAGAAGTAAAATTAGAGTAGATAGTACTGTGTATCTCCAAGTATCTATAAACTAAAGCATATCACAAAATGTAACTGAAATCTCATGGTAACAGAGTTAATTACAATGTATGTTATAATATAGCATGCATCAAATGATAATTTGCATTCAACAGTTATTTTGCCAGTCTTGTTCTTCCACAAATATATTTACAGCATAATATGTCTTCTCTTGTTTTTTTCTTCTTCTTGACTCCTCTTAAACTACTTCTTTTCTTTTCCCAAGTAATAATGTTAATATCTTATAAAACATTATTATGGTATTAATATCTCCTCTCTTTTGGAGGGAATCCTGTTGGTTCTACCCACTAAGGCTTTCAATCATCTCTATTAATTGTCTGCACTTGCATCTAGAGAATGCAATTGGCACATAGCCTTCTGTGTGTAATTCTACTACTGCTTCATCGTACTGTAGAATCAAAAATAGCAGTTTTGTCTTCGAACTATCAATTGTGTTAGTCTTGGAGAGGATAATTTTCTGGTATTGGAACAACCTTTTGATGTTTCAAGTTTCTCTTTGAGGCAACATGCTTTTGCTTCCCTGAAAAGGCTGGGAAGGGGAAAGACAAATATATTAAACAAAAATACTGGTAACATAAAGCATTATGAATTACTGTTTTTTAAAAAACTTTTATAAAAGCCTTATTTCAAATAGCCACATTAATTTGTCTCATCCCAGGAGAGCTCAATTCCAAAAGCTACACTCTGTGTTTACAAGGTTAGCCTACCTTATCTTGACAAGACTCTGCGAGATGGTTCTCGGAGTGAGGTCATTTAGTGGGGATTAGTGAGGTAGGAAGACAGAAAACATGTATGTCAAGAAAAATAAAAGAGAAGGGGTCACCCATAATCTAAGAAAACAAAAGAATAAATATAAACAGAAAGAATATTTTCTTGTAGTATTTTTCATCTCCAAATCCTATTCGTACATATATATCCTTTTCTGAAACAAGTTCCTTGCAAGACTCTGTTTTCTACAAGCATACACGATTAAATATTTCCCATGCCCCTATATGTTCTTATACAACATGGTTCTTAATGGTGACAATTACAAATAAAAGCTATCTAATCAAACAATCTTGTATAATACATTTAGCTTCTTTCAAAGTATTTACCATCACAAATAATACTATAAAGAACCACCTTTCAGATCTATTTTTGCAAAACATTTTTGATAATTTACTTACTATAAGATCCTAGTTTTAGAATTATTGACTTCAGGGGCAAATATACTTTTAAAGATGACGATAAATATACCATATTTTCCTCCAGAAAGGTATAGCTTGCAGAATGAAAACTGATAGGATTTTCTGGAGGTATAATTGATACACGAAGAACTATACGTATATAATCTGTAAAACTGCATGAATTTGGACATACGCAAACATCGCTGATACAACCACCACATTCAAGTTAATTGACATTTCCAGTAGCTCCCAGAGTTTCCCTGTGTCCCTTTTTGTTTTATGTGATGTAATTGCTTTACATGATATCTACTCTCTTAACAAATTTTAAGTGGGAAATATTGTATTGTTAACCACAGGCCCAGTGTTGTACAAAAAGATGTCTAGCACAACTGAAACTTTATACCCATTAAATAACAGCTTCCCATTTCCTCACCTCCAAGTGCCTGGCAACCATCATTGTGTTTTCTGCTTTTGTAAGTTTTACTATTCTAGACACTTCATATATGTGGAAATGTTCAGTATTTGTTCTTACGTGACTGGCTTATTTCAATCAGTGTAATGTTCTTCAGGCTCATCCATGTTGTCACAAATGGTAGGATTTTTTTCTTTTTTTAAGGTTGAACATATATATATATATATATACACCATGTTGTTTTTATCCATCCATCCATCCATCAGTAGATGGGTATTTAGGTTATTTCCATATCTTGGTGGTTGTGAATATGTGAGAGTACAGATACCTCTTTGAGATGCTGATTTCAATTCTTTTGAATACATACCCACAGCAGAATTGTGATCTTGTTTGGTCAAAGTCAGTCCTTCGTGGGTAAGGTAGTTAGAGTGAAAACCTGATGGTGTTCAAATGTGTGACCAATAATGATCACACATACTTACTTCCCTTATATGACATTATGTACTCATGCTAAGAAAATACGGAAATGCCTGGTTTGCATTTCGTTTTGGTAAGTTTTATTAATAACACTCACATCTAAAAATGTCATACATGTAACTATTGAATTAAGAAACTCATCTTTATACTGGGAAACATTCCTGCTGAGGATTTCTGTTTTGCTTGAATAAACATTCGCTACATTTCTTTATTATGAATCTAAGACTCCTCTGTATCTTTTTTTATTATTATCATATATAATAGCAGAGAAGATGAATTTTCATGGACTATTTTTTTTGGCTTTTTTTACTTTAAATTTCATCAAAAGTATATGTAGCATCCCACAAAATGTGTCTATTGGCTAAGAGAAAGCTATCAATATGTAGCTTTAAGCCACAAGGCAGGTCTCCATTTAAGCCCATTTCTGTGGTTCTTTGATACCAAACAAATATACTGAATTTTCCCCTCTTTGTTAAAAGGATTTATCTGCTCTTTTATTCTAAATCAGTAACATGTTTAAAAAGACATAAAGAAGTAAGAACTATTACATTTGCTCTAATTCATTTTAGTAAAGTTAGAATTTAGTCATATTAAATTTTTTTCTGTGTTTCAGCTTTAATGATAAAATTTTTCACTATTTATTTTCGCAGTCTGTATATTTTGGCATTGAAATTGTGCATCAATGAGAATTAACCATCAAGAAGGCTACGTTTACTTATTTATTTTGTGAGCAGCATTTTTCTAGGGAAATGATAAATCAAATAGTAGTTTTAAGAAACATTTTTGTATAGCTAAATAAATATAACCCTAGTTAATTTTTAATTTTAATGGATTTACAAAAGAGAGATATGGAAAAATGATATCTCTCTTTTATGGTAAAAGCATCAACAATTTATTACATAATGCAAGGGATCATATTCCAATGTTCAATAATGTTTTATTATTCACTAACCAATCTATCATGAATATTGTGTTTGTACACAAGGGAAGATGATAGTCACTTGTCACAGCCATTTGCAAGAAGCACATTATTACCCAATGTCTAAATTATCACGAGGTATATTTTCAAGACTGAAAGGAGCCTTAGCTTCCATTGGGCACAAGTAGAAATTTGTCCAAGAAAAAGTAGTGTAATTCTTCAAAGGCCAATTGATGAAAAAACAGCCAATATTTAGTCCTTAAAACTTTTCCTATCCTTTAATTTTTTATGGTCTTTTTTGTTAAAGATAGAATTATAACTTCATTTCTATTCTTCTTTTCTATTCGTTTTTCAATACTTCATCCTTCCCAAGGACCATTCTGATGTGTTCTACACAGTCCTTAAAAGGGTCACCAGAGAAACTGAGCCCTGAGTGCCCACTGCAGGACCAGTTCAGTAGCACATGCTTCACTGTCGTTTGTTCTCCAGATCATTCTCTCTAGTTCTTCACTCTGCTTCTTGAAGCCAGCTCCCAACTTCTTGCTCCCCAACCTACTTGCTCCCAACAAATTGCTTGCTCCCAAGCTTCTATCTTTGGCTCTGTTTTAGAATAACCCAACTAAGAAAAGAAAAGATGAGGAAACTGGTTTTTGTCATCATTTTTCAGCATTTTTAGGACATCAAAATGGAAGTATTATATAGCTCATTCAGTAACTTCTGAAACTAAGCATGAAAGAGGTCCTTCCTAGGAAGAGACACTGAACAGAGAAAATAGCCAAGTGCTTGGCTTCTTCTTAATTTTACTTTTTATTGAGATTATGATAGTTTACAACTTTGTGAAATTTCAGTTGTACATTATTATTTATCAGTCACATTGTAGGTGCACCATTTCACCCTTTGTGCCCACCCACCACTCCCCTTTTCCCCTAGTAACCACTAATCTGTTTTCTTTGTCCATGTGTTTAATTTCCACATATGAGTGGAGTCATACAGAGATTGTCTTTCTCTATCTGGCTTATTTCACTTAACATAATACCCTCAGGGTCCATCCATGTTGTTGAGAATTGGATGATTTTATCCTTTTTTATGGCTGAATAGTATTCCATTGTGTGTGTGTGTGTGTGTGTGTGTGTGTGTGTGGATATCTTCTTTATCCAACCATCAGTTGATGGACACTTAAGCTGCTTCCACGTCTTGGCTATTGTGAATAATGCTGCAATGAACATAGGGGTGCATGGATCTTTTTGAATTGCTGATTTCAACTCAATAACTTGGCTTTAATGAAATAAAATATATCAAGGTAGATAGAGGAGGATGAGCTTGGAGCAGACACAGAGAGTGGCTAGGGAAATCAGTAGAGTGACTCCAAATGAGGAGAAAAGTTTAGTGTAGCAAAGCACAGCATATTTTCGTGTTCCCAGGTTAAATAAAATAATGACTAAAAATACCTCTATTGTGTTTAAGAGATATGAAAGTCATTTTTACTAAAATGGTGGGCAGAAGCCACTCAAAGTTGGTCCAGTGGAAGACAAAAACAATGGAGACCTTAACTTGTAAACAACTGATCCAGGAGTGGAGAACCAATTAATTCAGTGGACAGTTCAATTCAATGGAAAGTTCAAAGAATCTATTCATTTATTAAATTCAGAAGAACCTATTTGTTCATATTTTGATCATCAGATCATAACAACAAAGAATATTTGAGGAATTCAACTATAAATGTATGTTCTAACTTGAAAAGACACAACTTTATTTTGTTCAAATATTATCACAAAAATCCATCACGTATTGATTCACTTAAACAAATGTGAAAAGTAGAACATCTTTTTGTATAATGGATTTTGTCCCAGCCCAGGTAAGATGTAGTAAACTCAAGTAAGCATGCATTGTTATCTTGTGTTTAAAACTGATATATATCAGTAATATTAAAACCTCTTTTATTTACACAAAAATAACATTGTAATAAAATAAATTACTGATAATAATAAAAAGCCTTTATGGCTTAGTGAGTAATAAAAGGTATAGTACAGTCCTTAAGAGCACATGCTCTGAAATTAGACTGCCAGATTTGAACCCTTTGTTCATCTGTTCCTGTCTTTGTGATTTTAGGCAATTTATTTTATCTGTCTATGCCATGATATTTTAACCTGAAAACAAGGTATCATTATAAAAATGCTTCATAAGATTGGCTGGGTATTGAAGGAGCTAACTCACGTAAACACTTAAAACCTTATTGATCTGGAGTAAGCATTCAGATAACATTAACTATTTTACTAAGTGCTTGTTATATACTCAACCCTATCATAAGTGTATTGTAGCATTACCTTTTTTAGCCAATCCTTGAACTTCTGAGTTTACTGAACTTTACAGACTTTAATTTGTTGATGAGCCTAGGACAAAAAAAGAACTGTGCCTATAAAAAAAAAATAGCTTCTTACCTTGGATACTGTGAATTTTGTAACCTAGAAGCTGATAGGTTTTTTTCCTCTTCTTCTTTGGGCCAATTATTGGTTTTATTAAGACACGGGAACTTTGGGAATATTTGTGGACAAGGATATTAAAAACTGTACAGGGACATCTCCAAAATAATTTGTTCATGTGGCGTTCAGCCTTCATTCTTTCTGAAAACAGATACTTGGGAAATTAGTAATGTGTTTCCCCTCTTTATTCCTTTATTTTACACATATTTATGAAAAATTCAAAATTTAAGACATAAGGGAAGAATAGACACATTGCTGGAGGTTATCACAGAATGGAAGATAGATTTTCATTTGCAGAATATTAAAGGTAGAAAAGGACAGAGAAATGATCTTACATGCTTCCTGTTCCACTTGTTAGGGTTGACTTTTTTTTTGCCTGTATTCATCTTCCTTCCACTTCCTCACATGTCTGCTGTTCAACTCCGCATGACCTAAACTTTTCCTTCAATCATCAGTAATCAGAGAGACCATTGACTTAGGACAGATCCCACGGGGGGTATACTGTTTCATTTCAGTTCCACAATCCTCTGCAAAGTGGTGAGGCACTCCTACTTTTACAGATGGCACTGAAGGTTAGATAGGTAAGTAAATTATACATAAATAGGAGACATAGTAGTTATAATTAAATACATCCTTTCTCCCCAAACTTGTGGTTTTCAAAACTACTAGATTATATTGTTTTACACTGGCTTAATGTTTTTAACATTATTCTTTGAAACGACAGTGGATAAGACACATTTTTGGGGAATCGTAACTCAAACTATATGAATTGGCACTAAAGCTAATGACTGATGTGGCTTAATTTGCTTTCTAACAGTAGGCAGAGCCTTAACCCAGAGAAATAGATACTGGATTGCTAGAATTTCCAGTACTTTGGCAGGCATATGGGGGAAAAATTATGGAGACTAAGAAGCCGTCTAATTAGAATTCTAGCTTTGGTTTGGAGATGGTAAATGATTATTCAGGATGCACCATAGTCTTACTTCAGGATGAAGCTTTTCTTGGAAAGAAGTGGCTCAGATGTCTACAGGATAAGTTTTGAAACAAGAATTAAAAGTATAGATAAAATAAAAAGGTGAGACTGTTTCTTACCTAGTGCTGAGTGCACTTATTTTCAGAATTGTTGCTCTATGCAGTATTTCGTGTCTCTAGTGCAATACTTGAATAAGGGTCTTGTCTAATCACAGTAAGAGATTATTACATATCCATATAAACATAGGAAAATTCTGTTTTCCACTCTAGTTGTATATTTGAAATTCAATACATTTTTAAAGTTAAAGATTACACAAAAAATATTGTTAATTTTAATTGAAATTATTTCTAAGGAGTAGGTATTCACTGACACTGAAATTCACATTAAAAGGCCAAGCCATCTAACTCTAAGACGCAGAGCAATTTATTGAATTTAGGACTCTCTACTCACACCTCATTCAATGCCTGGCAACCATTCTCATTTTTTTTTTTTTTTTTTAAGATTTTATTTTTTCCTTTTTCTCCCCAAAGCCCCCCGGCACATAGTTGTATATTCTCCGTTGTGAGTCCTTCCAGTTGTGGCATGTGGGACGCCGCCTCAGTGTGGTTTGATGAGCAGTGCCATGTCCGCACCCAGGATTCGAACCAACGAAACACTGGGCCGCCTGCAGCGGAGCGCGCGAACCTAACCACTCGGCCACGGGGCCAGCCCCCAACCAACCATTCTCATTTTAATATTTCTCTCGCTTTTTACTTTTTCTTAAATCACTCTTTTTTCTTTTTCTATAATAATGTTCTAAATTAAAACCTGAAAATCATGCGATCCAAAACACCATACTAATAAAGAGACTTTGATCTTAGTTATGCAGTACATATATTCTCTGATTGTCAAAGTAGTTTTCACTGCTAGCTATACTCATTTGTAAAGCAGACTATTCAAATGTAGAAGTGGGAAAATTATATTCATAACTAATCTTACAATATCTTTTAGGTAAGCTAACAACACTTTTTTAATTGGGAAAGTGACAGAATCTTAAACATATTTAAATGACTTGCAAAGATTCTCTTAGCTTAAAGATGAGAATATGCAAAAATATGAACAGGCAGTTTTTCGATGAATAATAAATAGATATATGTTTGCAAATAAACAGGATCAACATGAGTGAGCTTAAAATGCAGAGTTTCATATGCAGAGTGGATTTCCCAGGAGAAACTAAGATACAATCCAATTAAGCTGTTACTGTATGTAAATAGGAAACCGCAATTTAAGTTACTATAATAAGGAAGAAATCCAAAAGTAAAATAATGTATGCCTTGTTTTATTTCAAACAAGTCAAATGATAAGTTGTCAAAGTAGCAGGTAAGCTTCGGGTGATCAGGAGCTGAAGGGAATTGGTTTGTAAAATATATTTAGTGATGGATGGCTTTTGAGTGTTAGCAGAAAGTCATATCCTCACTTCACAATTAATAATTCATTAGAACTTCTGAGGCCAGGATAACATTTAGTAAATAGAAGCAGCGTGTGAGAAATTTGAATGAGTATAAGGGCTTAATAGAATAATCAGTGCTCAAACCAGTATACCTCAAAATAACAATGCGTAAATATTCATTCTCTAATAGTCTTACCACTAACTAAACAACAAAACTATGAATCTTGTTCCAACTATTATTAGCATTATGCCATTATTTCAATTATGTGTCATAGTATTAGTTAAAGCTAAATTGTTTAATTAAAATGGGAGAGAATATTCAAGTTCAAATGCTATATTTGAGTTGAGTATTCAAGTTCAAATTCAAGTTCTACCTCTTTTAAGGAGAGTTTTTCAGCGTCCACGAAACAGGTATGATCTCTTTAAACTCCCAAACCACTTAGCTATAAATTATGGTACTTACCATGTATAGTTAAGTAGTGGCCCATTCAAAGTCTGGATGATCTTTAAGAAAAAAAAGATTTTATTTTTGCAACTCTTAGGAAATTTTACAATAGTCTTTTGAACATGAGAAAGAATTTTAAATTGTTGAATAAATTGCATGCATGAACAATCAGAGGAGAGTGACACACTCAAAACAAATGTTTTATCTCTCTTGCCCTAATACTTTGAGCCAAAGAACTGGAAGCCTTCATGCCAAAGAGAGACCTCGCCCATGATGTCTTGGTTTGCACAGAACGTTCAAAAACATTTGAATTTATTTCTAATATTTAACTCGCAAGCCACTTGATATACAACCTGAATTGTAGTCCCTCCTTGAAAAGTCAGAAGATTGGGCAACACTGCTGCATGTTTCATAGGACAATGAAATATTGTATCTGAGTTCAGGTTCCCCCTTTTATAACATAGAACCACCAGTTGACCCATTAGCTCATTTCTCTAGTTTACCACACTCTCCTGGACTCCCATCTCTGCTATGGTTTTTGTTACAGAGGACCAAAAATACAGCTCTTTAAAAAGTTAGCAATGACGTATTTTATAATATGTCTGTATTTAAAAGTCACATAGTCAGGTTTTTAAGAAGCATACACATTAGATTCTTCAAATATTCATAAGGTTATGTTTAACATACTGACCAAAGGACTGAAAAGAGAGCCACAAGCTGGACAAGAATCGAGTGATGTTGTCAGTTACTTAGATGTTTTAATAAAGTCCAGGCATAGCACTTTCATAAGTTTTTAGGCATTATTTTACTTAAGAAACAGTGGAAAATGATCTTTGAAGTTTTTATCTTTGTCTCAAAGGACACATATGTGAGTTTACAAAACAAAAGTCTTAATAAACCATAATGTTCCTGATTTTAATAATGATTTTTATCACAAAAAGAGTAATCTATTACACATTCATGAAAAACAGCCCTCAAGTATATACTTTTTAAGATGACTTTTGCAAGTTTTTAACAGTTACATGGAACTTTATTACAATTTTTATGTTCATATTTTTAAGTTTATGTGAATTTTATTCCTTTTTGGAATGACAGTAATTTTTTCCTCATTCTCCAAAGTTTTCCTTTATTTCTTTTGTTTATCCCTTGCATTATTTATATCATTACTGTCTCCCAGAAAAAACACGCGGTGTTCCCATTACTCACTAAGATAATCTGTTTACTATTATCCATACTTCAACAATTTCCAAGCACCAGTAGTGTAGTAACATGACTTTAGCTCTTTGGCAGTTGTGCAGAAAAAGTCAAACTGCTCATCCCCACCAGCTGCTACCCTAAGCATGTTATTGACAGGATGGAAGTTTTCTGGAAGCCTTGTGAACCTACAGCCCTTATCAGCTACCAGAGCTACATTAGCTTATATAGTGAGGAAACGAAAAACAAAAATACCCCCATCATAGTTAAGTTTTACTCTAGAGGGAAGGGCTTAATGAATTGAAAAAATATATACATATATAATTAAAAGTATCTTAAATAAGTGTGTTCACTAATAAATCTTCAAAAAAAAAAAGTTTACTCATCCTAAAAAACAGAACTCAATTTTGAAATAATAGCGCACAAATGATAATGATTCACTAACTCGTACTTATTTGAACACTGCTCACTTTTGTGATAAAGTGTTTGGTTGTTATTAGTAGCATCTGAACAAGCAAATTTAATATTTGAGCAGTTTCTTCTAGACTTCACACAGATTCTGCATTTCATCTGTTAATTCACTCTTTCTATTTGAAGCATTAAGGACTTGAGAACCAAAACACCATTTGTGGTTCTAGTTTATTCTTAACACGTCCCTCACTTGAGATTTTAAAGACTGCATCAAAGGGAGGGTCTTAAGGTGAATGTCCTCATTGTCATTCCAGAAAAATAATATGATATTATCTCCAGTGTTGTGGTTCACATCCATAATGATGCTGAACCCAACTTAGTCTTTACGTTTTTTAAAGTCTTAAATGCTTATCAGGGAGATAGAGTAGGACCCTCATATCTGATTGGCATACTTTCTGCTTTGCTCAAGAAATGCAATTTAATTAACCATGGGCATTCTTCATTTATGCTTTACATTATACCCAGCTATCTTCCTGAATATTTTAAAGTGTAATCATAATCTCTTAGATAATTATTAATGGGTATTTTCTTTAGAATAAAATAAGCTTATCTTTTAGTTGAGTACTTATAAATACCTAGGTTATTTAAAAAACACCTCTTACAACATAAAAACAGAAATTTTTATATATTCAGAAAATATTAAGATTAATAAATTAAATATCTTAATTATCTATACATATGCTAGCTAAAAACTAATAATAAACAACCATAAACTCCATGTCATATTTAGATTTTCCAGTATCTTTTTAAAAACTGCCTAAATTAAGATGGTGTCAAAAATTGGTTTGAAGGAAAACAGAAACCTGAGTGAAATTTTTGTAGCATTCGACAGAGTATGACAAACATTTTTCACATTAATTTGCATTTAAACAGAGTCCAAGCTAGAGCTTTAAGACAAGCACATTAATTATTATTAACCAGTGAACTTTCAGTTGATCAGTAGTTAAAATGCCCAAATGTTACAATTCCCTTTAAAAAATATCATTATTAGGAATTTTCTTTTTGAGTTCTCTGGCTTTCAGTTCAACATGGGAGATATGTTTTTTTTTAAAAAAAAATTGACATAGCAATTAGAATTTATACTTACATGTCCTTGAAGTCATATATTTATTATTTTAACCATTTATTGTGTGGGAAACAGAAATTTCACAGGATTAGAATTTTGAATCATTGTGAGAATATAAAAACTTGGTCAAATTTTTCATGTTAGAAGTGTAACATGCTTGAAGATATTAAAATGAATGTGAAAATATTAGAAAGCAATGTAGAGCATCAGAGTATTTAAAAAATCTTGTCAAGTATTACTTTCAGAATTGGCTATATTTCTCATACCAAAAATCTGGTTTCTTAACAACACTCCAAATTTTATATCTTTTAAACCAAAATCTCAAGAGATTGAAATTTTTTCCTTAGAAATATAAGAAACACAGAGAGCTTGTAAGGGAAAATAATTCAAAAAGTTACTCTTCTCTCTAAGGCAGAAATCGTTTAATCAAATTATTTTAGGATCTCTTGAAAAATTTCATCAAAATATTAACCACATATTTAAAAAGTAAGATTTCATTGATTTTAAAAGGAATGCCAGCTCATCTTTTTCACTCCATCTGCAAAAGAAATGCTTCATTTTTTACTACAAAATTATTCAAAATATTCAGAGTCAGTTGCTTCCCATAAATAATATACTTTATAGTGGAAAAATATATATCCAATCTTTAAAATATTCATTACAGTAACACAAAAGTTTTTGTTACTCTTACAGTGTAGCATTTTTATTGTTTCAGAAAAGCTAGAATTTTTAATTTCTTACATATAAGCATTGTTGTGGTACAATAAATGTGACAAAAATACTGATTTCTCTTATGAAAATAAAATATGAGGATCAAATTTGCCTTAGATATATAGCAGAGATGTGAATCAATCATGTACAATTTTGGAAAATGTATTGACATGAGAGAAAAGTGCTTTCTATCCTACAACTTTAGCGTTGTTTGAAATCTAAAATATTAAGAAATAATTCATTGAAAAGGAAGCATAGAATAATATCTATGTTACAATACCAATGCTACAGTAAAGTGCTTGGATGGTTGTGAATTACTCCAAATTTTGCTAGGTAATTTTTTGAGTTTATCATTTAAAATGTGTATATTGACAGTGAATGTGTTTATGTGTATATCTGCATATATAATATCCAAGAAAAATACAAATATTAGAATAAATAACATTTGCAGTTACTTTCTAAGATTATTTCTAAATAGGTTCCAATACACAAAATAATAAAAATTGAGCTTCTGTAATTTACAATTTAGATGTTATGTCACATTTATCTTAATACACTGAAACTGTAATTGCAAATAATTGAACTTCCAATGCACAAGTAAATGAAATTGCTGAGCCAAAAGGAAATTAGCATTGATTGCAGTTTGAGTAAACTGAACAGATTTGGTAGTTCTGATTTATTGAGGTAGGGACTAGTCCTAAGCCCAGTAACACAAAGATTTAATTAAACTGTTGTGATTTTTAGCAACAAATGCAAGATGAGGAAAGAACTATAAACATACCCTTTTATTTTGGTAATGAAAATCAATATGAAAATTGCAAGAGCTTCACTCTCAAATTAATGCCAGGCAACTAAAAGAAAGCTAAACATAAAATTAGATTTTGATAGACCATAATGAATATGAAAGAAACTACATGATTGCTATATTGATATTTGTTTAGCTTTCAAACCCTGGAATTAATACTTTGAGCAATAGTGCATAATTGCTTAGAAGAACTCAAGATACCATTTGTTTACTTCTTTAAATAATTAACCTGTATCTTTATATAACATTTACCTAGTTAATACAAAGAAAAATTATATTATACGCATGGTTACCTCATATTTTTATGAAAAGAGACTCTATTCAACTGAACGAAGATAATTTACACAAATCTCCATATCACTTTGTCTAAACACAACAAAGTTTTGTTGCAATTGTATTTCATGGTTCTCCATTAATAAGTAATCCTGCTAAAATGATCATTAGGCAAACAATAATACCATCTGCTTTCATTCTTTAAGTCAATTGTATTCTATGACAAGTGTTTACACGACAAACCTAGTTCGGATTAATTAATTTTATAGGTGAGAAATGTTTTCAGCTTGTTGCTGTATTTCTCGTGATATAATTTTTAATGAATTAATCACTCATTTAAACTTCACTGCCTCCAACATGAATAAAACCACTGAGGCTGTCACTGAGAGCAATTCTGACTGAATTTACAAGTGGCCAGTACAAGCCTTTACAGCAATACCTGTTTTGAATTATCCAAATTGATGAAAGGAAAGTGAAGCCAAAAAAAGGAGTTAAAGAAATTACCCATGTCGTATCCAAGCTAATTAACATCAATTTAGCTATGGGTTTTGGCTGGAATTCCACTTGTGCCCACATTTCACTTGAATTAAGATTACTACTAAGGATACTTCTGTTGCTATTATTCCTATTCATTGTAACCTTCCCCTTGCTTTTCCACATCATCCTTTTCCTCATTCTGATGCTATTGCTGCTCCTCATATTAGTGCTGTTGCTGTTGGTGGTACTGTAATTACTGCTACTGCAGTGTCATGGTAAACAATTCAGATTTACATCTCTATCCCTATCTCTATATTGAGCCTTGGGTTGATTGTTACTTGCTGTCTGACTTTTAATTATTTATTTATATTAAATTACATGATGTTCATTATCTTAATCAGACCTTTGGCAAAATCCTATCATTCTATTGGATTTAATGTTATATAATGGATATATTGGATCTATTTTTCTAGAATTCTACCTATCCACTTATAACTAGCTTTTAAGGGTGATCATATTAGATATAGATCGTGCTAACACCTCAATTAAAGAAGAATCATATTTATGGATTTTAATTTATTTAGGATCAATCTTATGTGATGGGGGAGGGGCAACATTATGATCAAAGTATCTAAAATCTGATCACTTTTTCTATTAAGAAACATGCTACTCATAAAAATTTAAGACCAAAATTAATAAAAGAATTTATAAAAGGAAAAATATTCTAAAAGAGAAGAAGAAAGTAATTTATACTGAGAATATTCTATATTGAAAGTAGCCACACAATATTCCTTAGAGAGGAAACAGTATAACTGAGAAATGACGTTTTACGTGCTTTCACCACTTTAGGTTAAATAAGATTTTATGAATAAAAGTCAATTGAAGATAAATCAAAACCTTTGGGTGGCCTTATTGTTCCTCAAATTGAAAAAAACACTTTGATATTGTGGAAAATATTTACAGGTTTAAAATTTAAATTATCAGCTTTATTGATTGTAAAAATGACAGTGACAAAATCAGTGCTTTTTTTTGCCACTAAAATGTAACTATCTGGACTATAATCTACTTTCCCACAGTAGCTAAGGTGATCTCTAAGAACATATATTAGGTTTCTTCATTTCCTGTTTAAAAATTGATGTCACATTGCAATGGAACCCAGACTCTATGGCCACCTCAAGAAAAGTGCCAGTTCTGGCCACAGCCTGTCAAACTTTATCTAATCCTGCCCTGTCTTATTCTCTCTAGGTTCTGTCCTAGTTTACTTTTGTTTCATGAACACACTCAAATTTTCCTAACTGAGGAAAATCGCATATGATGTGCCCTCCCTCCCAGAGGTCTCTTCCTTCTCTCTCCTCAGGGCTCCATCCTTCTAGTTCTTCAGTTCTCACTCTCAGTTTACATGCCACCTCCTTCTAAGAGACTCTCACTGTTTGATCTACACAAAAGTGTAAACTTCCCACCCATTTTCTTCTCTTACACCTTACTGTCATTTTCTTTTAGGGGCACTTACCACAATTAAGGGTTTTTTATTTAACTTTTGTTATCTATGCCTCACTAGACCGCTTCATAAGTACAAGGACTATGGGTGTTTTGTTTGTGTTGCATTCCAGGTATTAATCCAGTGTCTTTAGTATTAGGTATTTTAATAAATACGTATAGAATGAATGATGGAATATATGCCTTGATTTATTGATAATTTGAGAAGAAGCAGCCCTGAGGCAGCTTTTTTAAAATTAATCCTAAAACCAGATGTCTAATAAATTGTCCATTTTTCTGTTCAAATCTGGCCCTCAGAATCTTCTTTGTCCTTCAAAGATCTTACTTAAAGAATATTTAGGATTTCTGCTAATCGTGGCATTTTATGTTCAGCTAAATGTGGTACAGTAAGCTAAAAATTTAGGCTAAAGAAAAGTAGTATAAAATATAACTAATAGTAGCATATCCAAAATCAGTTATGAAGATAGGAAGATATACACAAGTACATTAAAAAATTAAAGCACTTGAATTTTCAATATACATCCATGAAATAGCAGGGTGTGGCTACTTGCTATCGATAAGATCCACAACTTTGAACGTTAGAAAAAAGTTGGTAGATTTGTGCATAGTCGAAGCATGATGGTGATGAACCGGAAACAATTGGTTTCCTTACTTGGTATGGCAGGTTATTTTTTGTGTGTGTCCCTATTTTTTGTTTTTCATTTTTTTTACTCAGGAGATCAAGGATCTTTATATGTACATTGAGAGGCAAGAGAACATATCAAATAAGTGCATTATTTATCAAAAGATCAGAGAGATGTGTAATGAAAGAATTATACTAGGAAGACATTCAGGACTTATTTGTTGTGAAGATGACAGTCTCCAGCTTAGTTAAATAACCCAAGGGCAAAATCACCGTAGGCCTGGCAAGTCATACATCTCTGAACTGTAAAGCATATGTCAGCCCCATGCATTGAGAAAGCAGGGAAATAAAAATGTGGCTTTTGACTGAAATAGACTGAGAAAACAAAGTCTGTGAAAAAGTTCAGCAATAGTGGTAAGACATCATCTTAGAAAAACCTTTAAATGTCAGTTCATAAATTAGAGATGAGAAAATAGATTTTTCCATAAAATTGAGTGATAATAATACTATAAAGATGATAAAATAAGTAAAGGGTGCATGGAATCCCTGTTTTTGACTTAATGTGGAATACATATTATGTGACAAAATAAAGCCATATGATATTTCATGTATGTTTGTTTGTTTGAGGGAAATTTCCTCTAGATAAGGTGATCAGGGAAAGCTTTCGAGGCAATGATATTTGTATTAGTTCTTTATTGCTGCTGTAATATATTTCTACAAAGTTAGTGACTTGAAACAACACAAATTCGTTATCTTATAGCTCTGGAGATCAGAAGTCTAAAAATGGATGCGCAAGGCTGCATCCCTTCTGGAAGATCCAGGGGAGAATTTGTTTCCTTGTCTTTTCCAATTTATAGAGGTCAACCTTTTCTCGTTTTGGGGTCACTTCTTCCATCTTCAAAACCAGCAGTGTACCATCTTCTCTCTTCTCTGGCTTCTGTTTCCATTCTTTCTTCTCTCTCTGACTTTTAGTAAGAATTCTTGTGATTACCTAGGGCCCACCTAGCTGATCCAAAATAATGTTCTCATCTCAAAATCCTTATCTTAATTGTCTTGGGAAAGTCCCTTATACCATGTAAGGTAACATATTCACAGATTCTAGGAATTGGGACACGAACATATTTGAAGGACTAGTATCATGTAGATATTTAAGCTGAATTTGGAAGGAAAAGGAGCCAGTGACACAAAAACTGGAAAAGGTCTTGTCCTAGTTTGGATTTCCTGGAAAGCACATCCTCAGTCAAGTACTTGAGGGCACATTGTTTATTTAGGAGGTGACACCACGAAGTGCAAGTAGGAATAAAGAATTGGTACAGTAAAAAGCTAGCCAATAAAGGGTGAGCTAACGATTAAATTATCCATACGAGTAACTGGAGCTCAATCCTGGTAGGCACCCTTTGAGCAGCACATCAATGCATTATTCCAGTGGGATATGGAGAGGGTGGGAGTTGTGTCTGAAAACTGCTATCTCTCAGTGTTTGAGGAACATGAATTTCCTGGTGTACTGCTGTGCATGAAAGCCAAGCAAGCTCCCAAAATTCCCAAGAAAGCCTTTAGGCAGAGGAGTAGAAAAGCCAGAAGGAGAGAGGCAAGGGTGCTTGATGTGGGAGATGGTCAACTCTCCATAGCTGCACTGTGAGCACACAGGAGGTGGACTAGATATATTTTAAAACAATAATATCTGATACAGATGAAAACAACAAAAAATTATGACACATCCAAAGCATTTAAAAATCGTGCAATATAATATAGTATGTGAAAACACATTGTTGAAATAATTAGATAATGGTAAAGCATTATATTACACGGTTTGGAGCAAATATATAATATTTCAAAATAATAGAAAAAAAAAGGAGATAGAAGAGCAATGAGTTTGGTCTAAAAGGTGTGTTGAGTTGCATACCTACAGACTGAAGAAAGGATTTGGATTGTCAAAGAAAAGAAGGAAGATTTGTTAATATAGTGAAAACAACTTCAGCAAATGTAAAACACAAATAAACAGAGGTTGGCCTGGTGACGTAGTGGTTAAGTTCATGCACTTGGCTTCAGTGGCCTGGGGTTCACAGGTTCGGATCCCGGGTGCAGACCTAGTATCACTTGTCAAGCCACACCGTGGTGGCATCCCACTTACAAATAAAGGAAGTTTCCACAAATGTTAGCTCAGCAGCAATCTTCCTCAAGCAAATAGAGGAAGATTGGCAACAGATGTTCGCTCAGGGCCAATCTTCCTCACAAAAAGAAAAACAAAATAATAAACACATAGGATTATACATGCTTTGCAATAAATAAGAAGAATATCCTGGATGGAGAGTAGTGCTTTGATTTTAAGGTAGAAAGAAATGCTAAGTAGCCTGCCAATAGTAATTAATTGGTCCATTCATTCAATCACTCAAAAAATAATTATTCAGTGTCTAACATGTAACAGACACTGTTTCAGACGCTGGCTTTATGACATCGAAAGGAACAGTGAGAAGCCCTAGCCCTCAGGCTGTTCCTACACCTGACATTTAAGTAACACTTCACAATTATCAAAATATGATATACATTCATATATTATATATCTTTATACACAAAATTTATGATATAAACAATGAATATATTGAGGAATGATTCACGACATAATGAAAGCACACATGTATTTTTGTTTCCCACTGTCCTTCTAAAATATATTCAGCATGGAGTGTTTCCTCTCCTTTAACTACATAAAAATTCCTCAAGTGCATGACTTATTTTGGTAGTCTTTTATATAAAAATTTAAGAGACTATTCAGATTAAAAATACAGCTTCATTTTTGTATTCAACATTTTCAGTGTATTCAATTCTAAAACTTCTCCTTACCTGCAGACGTGATGTTTTTAAGCTCAGAATTGTACCAATGTACCATCTGGGGACAGGTTTTGGCATCCTGTCTCTTCCTCGAGTAAAGATTTTCAAGGATCAGAATCAGTCATTACCCTTCCTCTCGATTTCTCAAGCCAACTCCTTTCCTCCTCTGCCTCACTACCTGTAGTTCAGGGCCTTCACTATAGGAGGAGGGGGAGGGGTTGGAGGCGGTCTGACTCCAAGGAGTGGAGCACTCCTCCCTCCCACACACATGCAACTGGGCAGCTACCCTTTCCTGAAAAGACGATTTGGGAGGTGCATCGCCATGTCTGCCACAGTCCACCTATTCTACTGCTCAGCTCTGTTTCTTTAAATGTCTTTGAGGAGCAGTACCTGCACAATTCTAGTGGTCCTCTCTTGCTAAGAGAAAACATGGAAAATGAGAAATGACAGCTTGCTCTGCTGCAGCTCTCCTTGAAGCCACAATTTATAGACATCATCTCCCCATACTAAGATGTATCAAGTCAAAACAGTAGTCACACATTCTCCATGTAAAGCAAGATAAATTTGTTAAAATAGTTATTAAGACTTTGTTTTTAACAATACAATATGATCAGATCTAGCGATGGTACCCACGTTATTTATTGATAGATCCATCAACTGCATTTCCACCCTTTAAACTCAGTACATACAAATATGAATCTAGATTTGTATTGTCTATGAAAATACCAGTGAAGCTCACCAGAGCCTCAACATAAAGTTATGAATGTGCAGCATTTGCATAAAAAATAAATGCAGTCTCATTGTGGCATATGTAATAATTGCATATTTCTGATCATGCACTTTTGTCCTGGCATTACACCTCCTTGAAATTCACGCTAAGTGAAATCGTTCAACAACTGTTATGATACCTTAAAACAAACATGTTAGTACTCCCTGTAAAGACAAACACAATTTATTGTAGATGCCAAATCTTTATTACTTTTCTAGCTAATGGCAGAAAGACTTGAAGAGTGAATCTAAATGTGCTCATACTGGAAACGGAGAGTGTATAAAGTGTGACAGTCCACTCTAAAGCACGTCAGAATTACCATGAGATATTGGAAGTGATAGGCCACAAGGTTTCACCCAGATAGGCAGAAAGGAAATGGCCCCAAATAGATTTTGGCTCCCAAGTGATTTGCCTCACTCTCAATATTTGTTTCCTGACTAGGACAAAGGGCAAGTATGTTTCTCCAAAGGAGAGAAATTGGCATTCCTTAATTAACACTAACAACTCTCTCTCTCTCTGTTTTTACCAAAGGCAGCAGGAATTATTAAGAAATTCTATGCTACTATTTACTTGTACATAGGCAAATGATTCTTAACTCGCACTGTACAACAAAATCTTTTGGAGTCGTAGTAAATTATACCAGTTCTCAGCAGTCACCTTTCCCCCTTAAATCCCCGGAGATGGATTGCCAGCAAAAGTAATTCTTTTTGCATAAGACTTCCAGGTAGTTCTAAGGGGCAGCCAGGGTTGAGAACTTCTGCTTTATCATGGTTTTCTGGAACAAACACACTCCTACACACATACAATTTTTATCTCCTAGTTATAAAGATTAATCAATCCAATGTACATCAAATGTAAACTTTCTCTTTATATAAGAATATGATCAACCTCATATTCTTAATTAATGGGTTAAATAGTGTTTAAATTGAGTATAACTTAAAAGAGATAGGTTTTATGTGATATGATTCTATGTAATGCAAAAAATAATAATATTCTCTTTTATATGCCCATATTCAAGATACTCTAGAAGAAAGAACAAGACTTTTTCCATCCCATTGGTCTATATAAATGTAGATCCTATTCTGTTGGTGTCTTAGTGCCAGCTTCTATAACAGAATGTCAGAGACTGGGTGGCTTAAACACAGAAATTTATTTCTCACGTTTCTGAAGACTGGGACGTCCAAGATCAAGGTGCCGGCAGATCCAGTGCCTGGTGAGAATGCTCTTCCTGGTTTGCAGTTGGCTGACTTGTAGTTGTGTCCTCACATGGTGGAGAACATAGAAAAAGAGAGAGAGAGCTCTAGGGTCTCCTCTTCTAAGGGCACTTATCTTATTCATGAGGGCTCCATCCTCATGACCTAATTACCTCGCAAAGATCCCACTTCCTAATGCCATCACCTTGTTAGCTAGGATTTTAACACAAGGAGTTTGAAGGAGACACAAACACTCAGTCCATGACAGTGAACTAAGAGAATTTGAAATTCTGAAAATAGATAAGGCAGTGCTTTTCTGTAGAAAAACAGGATAATCATACATTCACTCTTCAGCTGTAATATTAACTGATTCTTCAATTAAGAACAAATTTTTAATCAAAGGAATTACTTGAAGCTATAGAAAAGGTGTGTTTTAATGGTTTAAACTATTATATTTATGTTTAACATTGTATATAACATTATATATTTACATTTAAACTGTTTATATATTATAAACTCATTAATAACTCATTATATACCAAAAATTATTATATTATAATATTTTATATTATAGATTATTATATAAAATGTTCAAATTAATGTCTAATATTGATTAAGTCAATAAATAAAAATGTAAATGTTGGTAATAGAATATTTTAAATATATCAGTATTCTTAAAATAAGTAATCAAAGCCTGTGTTCAACATAAAATTAACATAATGTAATGCAGCCTCAGTTTATTTAACTAGGTTTAGTAATTGTCCAAAAAGTAATTCTCGAATTAGAAAAATTATGCTTAACATATATACGAAATATTGTATTCCTGTTTACAGTAATGTTTTAGCAACTTTGATTTTTAAAATCATTCCAATAAACTCCTTAAAATCTCTTTATAATATCATTTCACATTAGAATTTTAAGTAATTGTTATTTGTAGTACATCTACTTCTACTTATGACACTATCTTCAATTTAATGACTTATTTCTAAATATTTTTGGGAAAAAAACTTTGTTATTTTATCCTCTGTTAGAAGAATAGTAACTGTTTCTACACAGTAACTGTTATTTTCACTGTGTTTCCTATGGCAACAAGCCTCGTTACTACATGTGTATGGTTTATTTTTGGCACATGCATAATTACTTCTAAAACAAGTATAAGTATACTCTTAAAAAATAGCTTTTTAAATTTGAAGTTGTAAATCTTGGTAGCTCTAAATCATAGAACGTAAAATCCTTAAAGCTTCCACTTTCCATTCTTGAATTTAAATAATATTAGGAATCCCAACAGGAAGAATCTCACAACAGAATTCATTGACTGGAATAAAGCAGTCAGATAGTTAATACATTCACCCCCTAACTTTCTCCCCTTGACTCTTGGCGACAGAAAAGGGTTTTCTTATGAGAGCCAGAACACCGTAGTCTCTTTAATGCTGAAAGCAGTAAGTGCTTCCAAAGTATGTTTTCCTCTTGGTTGTAACCACCTGACTCTTCGTTGGCTTCCAGAGTTATTCACCTTGGTGTTTGCTCAGTGTAATCATTGTACAACTACACAATGCCTCCTACCAGTCTCGACATTAAGGTGATGTGAATTTGCTCCTCTTCTCCTAATCTTCCAACATGGTGAGAGTCCTCAGTTAATGGAGTCCTTGTGTATACCAAGGACAGAGTTGTGATATTATCACAAATTCTTATCCTATCTTAGGTAAGTGAAGGTATATTCTTAGTTTGGTGATAGAATAACGCTAATTTTCAAACTGAAAAATCATGGAGACAAAATTTTCCTTTGCTAGTTTTGACAACTTTTTATAAAATAACTTTGTTGTATGATTATACCAAAACTTTCCTCTTGTATTCTGCTTTGTTAAATATACATCCCAAGCCGCTAAAATTTAGTAGTAACAAAGAACTAAGACACATAAACTGAGAAAAACTGTGTTCACTCTTTAATGCTGAATCTGTTTATAACAAGATGTAACAAGACTGAAAAGCATGGAGGAGATAGTGCTGTCTGTCAGGAGAGTGAGAGACAGAGAGGGAGAGAGATAAGCTTTCAAAAATGAGTGGACTTTGATAAGCAAAGAGGAAGCACGAAGACGTACTTGAAAAGAAACAATGGGCATGAAATGGTGAGCTGGTTGTATAAAGATATGTGGCATAAATACAAATTCTTAATGTTGGATTGGCCCAGGGCTTGTTCCTTATCCCTATGTTCTATGCAAACTTAATCCCTTGGTGTTCTATCTAGTCTTGGTGCGTTAAATACATCTCTATGCCCAGGATTCCCAGACTTCTTAACTCCAGACTTAATTATCCAATGGTCTGCTCTGCAAAAGTCTAAGCAACATCTCAAATGTAACGTGCTCCCCTCACATTCTTTCCCATCACAGTAGATGGAAATTCCATCCTTTCATTTGCTCAGCCTAAAATCTTTTGTATCATTATTGGCATTTTTTTTCTTTTCCCAAACCCCACAACAAATCTTTCATAATATCCTTAGACCTGTCTCTTTCCCATATACTTCTCTACCTCCTCAACATCCTGCTACTACCCCTTCAATTTTCTCCAACAATGTTCCTTCTCTTAGGGAATCCCAAGGAAATTTTCAACTTCCTTTAAGAAAAATAAGCATAAAAATGGCCCTGTGAACTTAGAATTTAAATATTGGTCTCAGGCTGAACTTCATTCTGTCACTTTCCTAAAATTAGAAAGATAGAATAAAATTCACAATTGAGTTCAGAATTCTTTTGGAAATGTACTACCTAAAACTGCTTGATGGTTATCACTTGATTCATCCACTGAGTCATCAGATGGGAAAAATTGAATAAATAGTGAAGACTAGCTAGACTTTTAGGATGATATAAAGTAATCAGTCCTCCATAATATTCACAAATGGCTATATATGGAAATAACACTTGATAAATAGCTTAAAAGGTATTCATGACACTTTCCCCCAATATCATATTGGAATATATATATATATATACACATATATATATATACACTTACATTCTAGTAAACAAGAAAAAAATGAGTCTAGTGACAACAATAGGAATAGCATTCCAAGTTTGAAGTTTTGTCAATTGATTAAAATTTAATATAGGAGTTCTAGAAAGAAACACATCGTATGAATCAGCATGGAAAATCACCATTTAGAGAAATTTAAGTATATACATGAACAAATAGAACATACCCTAGAAAATAAGCACCCAAAAAGAGTATTAACTAGTACTATCAATTAAGCAATAATCACTGGTTCTAAACCTGTTCCTTTAAGGCTAAGGAAATCAATTGCTTCTACATAAAGCAAATAGGATTCTAATATCAAAACTGGCTAAACTTCAGAGATCCTTGCACCACTGGAACGAAAATATTATCCCCTGACTCATGACTTTATGTTCTTCCTCATGTGGGGACTACACAGTCTTCTTTTAGGAGATGGTGATGACTATCCCATTTACCCAGAAATATCCAATCAATCTCAGAATCTAAGAGGGATGATTCAATACTGCAAGAGACTGAGGCATATACTCAGCTTCATTATTAATGTTTGTATATGTCCTTTTTATAACATCTACCTAACAAACACTTTATGAGGTCTAATATGAACAAATGCTCCCTTGGTCTTCTGGAAGAACAAAGGAATTCAGCTTTTGAACCATGAGGGAAACAGTCCTATTATGTCTTACTGACAGCTCTCTCTACAGTTGAACTACAAGGAATATCACTGGATTCACATATTAGCCTCTCAAAAAAGAATAAAATACTTAGATATCTAAATATCTTTTGTCATTTTAATATAATGAAAAATATCATGGAAAATAGACAATTTAGTTATCATCCCCATATCTGGTTCTTCAAGCTTTTCATATTAGGTTGGGGATCTTTGCTCTTGACATGCTTGGCTCCTGGTTTAGCAGTGGATGACAAAACTCTGGAAGAAATCCTCTTCTTACAGTGCTCAAATGTAAGATCTCTGGAGTTTTACATGCTGCTATGCAGCTGGTCTCTGACTAAATGCCACAGAAGCAATCATTCAGCAGAAAAATAAGAAGACCTCGTACTTGCTGAAACTCAAATAATTATCATTGTGATAAGTGATGATTAAAACAACAAAGTAGGGCTGAATATATCATGTAGGTAAATAGTTGATTTCATGACCCCTGTAGAAAATGACTAAAAGGAGACTCTCAGAATTGAGAACTGAACTGAATAGAATAACTTCTAGATTGATTTAAAATCTTTTCCATATTATGCAGGGCATGCAAGCTAGTTTCCAATAACATAATTTTTGTGATAAATATGATCACGTTATTTGTTTGTGGTTTCTAATGGCTCTATTAACATTGCTTTGCTTATAATTTACAAGTTAAACAATAAAAATGTAACACTTAATTAATGACCCATTTAAAGATTTAAAGCATTTAAAGATATTTTATTGATTAATTTATACACTAAAAGGTTTACTGCAGAGTAGCCTCTGTGTGTATGTGTGAGAGACTGGCCCTGAGCTAACATCTGTTGCCAATCTTCCTCTTTTTGCTTGAGGAAGATTGTCGTTGAGCTAACGTCTGTGCCAATCTTCCTCTGTTTTATGTGGGATGCCACCACAGCATGGCTTGCTGAGCGGTGCTAGGTCTGAGTCTGGGATCAAATGCTGAGAACTCTGAGCCGCCAAAGCAGAGAGTGCAAACTTAAGCACTATGCCATGAGGTCAACACCCAGAGTAGCCTTTTTTAATCTCAATAATATTGATGTTATGACTTTTTTCTACTAATTCCAGTTCTCCATAGATAACTTAAAAATTAAAAAAGAAAAATAGTGTTTTTGTTTCTCATCTATCTTTTAAAGTCAAATGCAATTCTCTTAGAGGCTACCCCTTAAATAAACAACATAACTTTCCCTCCATGTGAAACATTTAATCTAAAATTCAAAGTTCTAAAGTTTTTCTTCTCCTTCTCCTTCTGTTCAAGTTGGCATTGTAACATCAGGTAAATGTGGCTGGTCTTTGGAAAGCCAGCAACTTTCCAAATTTACGTCACCTGAGATAAACACAAAGTCGTATCTAATTCTTACCTTTCCTCACCTCACTGCACAAACACTGAGAGACTCTCCATCCTCAACTTAATTTCACCTTCCATTCTGCATCTCCTAGCAGCACACTCTAGCACAATCACTATACCTCTTTTTTGTTAATGACAATCTGCCAGCTCACTCTCCCAGTTATTTATGTGTGCTATTCATGGCAGCACATGAAAATATGGTCACTTTTGCCTCTTCTCAGAGGAACACCAGAAACAGAGTAGTGCTTCCTTGGAATGATGAGTTGCCCCTCTGACATAGTTATGTGCCACACAGCCATAGCTACTCTATTATTGCCATGTCATTAGGGTGTGAGGAAGGCCTGGGAGGCTGCCATAACCAAGAATTCCAGAGAGGTACAAGCCACTTCTATCTCTGAATCTTCAAACTTCCTGGAGGGTTTTCTAATATCCTGTGGACTTTAATCTCATGATTGGGGCAGGAATTGCATGCCTCTTGCACAGTGATCCTTGTGAGGATCTTTTCTGCTGTTCTCCCAATTCTTTCTGGTCTCAAAGCTTAGCAGCTCTTTAAACAGTATGTGTATGTGTTTGTGGATTTTTTTAACCTATCTTTTTGTGTGCATATGTGTGTGTGTGCTTGTGTGTGTGTGTGAGTGATTGGGGGTGATAGAGAATGGGAAGTAAAATTACCAGATTCTGCTTCTTCCTACATATTAATTTATAGCCTATATTTTACCTAGATCACAGCCAGATTTTTAAAAATTTATTTACTTTCAAAGCAAAACAAATGTTACCCTTTTCTCTGTTTCCAACTGACAGTTAGACCCTGACAAATTTAAATGGGTTACTCATATCTCTTCTTCTGTACTGGAGAATGACTTTAGTCAATGTTTTGAGGAAACTATAACCCCTTTAAATATATAGCAGGCAATATCTTTATCACGTCCACCTACACACACTGCCTCTGGTGTCATGCTTTCTGTGATCAAAGTACCACGAGTACATATCTTTTCACCCAACTTCCTGTGTGTCTGTGTTTCAGTCCCCTCATATAGTTATAGTAATTAGTCTATAGGTGTATGTTTGTGTGTTGTGTGTAGAACTATTTTGAGGTTGCCTAAACACAGGCACACTGACATGCACACACCATGGACTTGAGCAGTAGCACCTAAATCTTTTGTTTTAATGACATCCTTTGAAATTTTAACATCATTATAGGAATTAAGTATTATTGAGGGAATTAATGCACAAGGAGCCCAAAATTACTAAAATTTAATTGATAACTAATTATGGCAGTGTCTTTCAGCTTTTATAAATATTTCTACAGATACTGTGGTCTTTATTCAGTCACTTCAGTCCCAAGTCACTACTTGACTTAAATGGTTTACTGTCCCATCATACACTCCCATGTGTGCTCATAGGCAATTTTTATTTTTTGAAGATGATTAGCCCTGAGCTAACTGCTACCAATCCTCCTCTTTTTTTCGGAGGAAGACTGGCCCTGAGCTAACATCTGTGCCCATCTTCCTCTACTTTATATGTGGGACGGCTACCACAGCATGGCTTGCCAAGTGGTGCCATGTCCGAACCCGGGATCGGAAGCGGCGAACCCCAGGCCACCAAAGCAGAACGTGAGCACTTAACCGCTGCACCACTGGGTGGGCCTCGACACAAGCATATCTTGACTTCCTTGATTTAGTCTGCTGTTTGCCAGACATAATTATAATAGTTACAATCTGTTGGCCACCTGGGAAATGTTTTGAAATAGGAATGAACTTTAGCATACCAATTGAGAATATTTACAATATGCAAAATACTTCTTAATTTTCTACTTCATCTAGAGCAGTGAGATATCACAAATCACTACAGATAAAAAATTAGGAAACTGACCTGTATAATTGTCAGAGCTTTTGTTTTTACTTTTGTTTCTTGTTGTTTGTGAAGAAAGACCATTATCCAAAAAAAAGGTCTATTATCACGTCACATTTACTACACCAACAAAAGTACAAATATACCTAAGAATAAAGGACAGCTTAGTGAATTAAATGTATAGCTTCAAAAATAGTATTACAAAAATGTACTACTGTCTGGTTTTTTCTCATTTGGGTGAGGACTAGTATAAGTTTATGTATAAAAGATCATTTTGTTGTTAAATCTTAGGACATGCATATAGGCCACCTGATTTTTAAATGTTTTAATAGAAAAAAGGAATAAATACAATTTTAAAAATCTGTAAGTATGAATAACAATACAAAGTTCAGAGTAATTGGACAAATAGAATTTTAGTAAAAGTTGAATGGGTTATTTAAAAGTCTAGAAGTTATTTTCACCATTTTTCCTGCATTGCATTACACAGAAAAATTATGATAGTATTCTGCTCTCCATTCCAAAGCCATACTTTAACTGGAAAACTGTGTCCCTTCTAACCACATAGGTGACCCATGAAGATTTAATATATGTATAGTACAATAAGGAAGAAAGACGTGATTGTAGAAATACTATAAAGGCTATTGAAAAAGAAGGAAAAGTAAAAGAAGTGAACCCTCAAGGTTTATAACCCATGTCACACTCAGGTAGCATACATTTATACCCAACAAGTCAATCTAGATCCAACACCTACATTGACAATAATTAGATTTATCAAGAACTTAAAATGTTATTTATGTCTGTGGATACTATTGTGTCTTGTCTGTTTTTTGTTTTAAATAATGAAGGTAGAGCTCTTATTAGAATGTGAGAATAGAAGCTTCCATTCATAGTCTGTTAATGTAAGAGATAATTCAGCCTTCATTTGTTAACACACAGAGCTATACTAGGGTGCTGCTGTTTACATTTATGAATAATAGTTCATGAACAATGGTATTTTAAATGGTCTATTTAGACAGCTTCCTAGCCAGCCAATGAAGACACTGGTACTATTTGAGTTTTGAGAATAGGTAGCAAGCAAAAGTTAACAGCATATCTCAGTAATTGAAGTAAAATCTAGGGGTAATCTAGGTTGAAAATTTGAAAAAAGAAGTTGAAAAAATATATAAATGAAAACAAGACAAAAATGTTACAAAGAAAATAGTGCAAAGTAATAAACACTTTAATAGAGGTTTTTATTTTGGTCACTATTTCTAAGACCTTTACATGGAATCCTTCTGTCATAATGAACTTTAGCTTAGGTTACATTATTATCCACATTTACAAGGTCATCCTGGTAGTCAGTGGCATTGTCAGGACTTCAAATAAAGAGCTTGGTGTCAAAGATGATGCTCTAAACTACAACATTAAATTGCTTCTTCGGGTCATGTTTCTAGGATTATTTGTGAAATACCCAAATAGCTAAGCAATCCAATGTATGTTAAGTAGAGTGAATGCAAATTTCTGTTCTTTTTAAGCTCTGTGAAAAATAAATTTGTAAGTGTTAATTATTAGGCCAGCATTTATTATGTAGCACTGGAAACTGAAGTACTTTGAAAAATAGATTTTCTAGGTCATATATTTTGCGTGTTAAATTGTTTTAACAGGATATCCTTAAGGATATTTCATTAGATAAGATTTGCCAAAACTGGTAATTTATTCCAATCTAAATAAACATGATGCACCCCGTAGGTGCTGTTATCACTCAATGCATATATTATGTGTGATCCATAATTTTAACATATTCTTAAATTCTGAGTATGCTAAAAATGTGCAAATCAGTGTGAGTAATGAAGAATAATTGTCAGTAGGAAAGTTTCATAGGTGAAAATGTATATGTTTTATTCTCTAAGGCTCCATGATTACCTGAGTATCTGAAAAGGTAGGTAATTGCTTACTTACAAGGAGTAAGACCATAAGGCCATGAAGTTTACAATATTTTAATTTATATTATTATATTATTACTGCATCAAAAGGCCAAAAATACACTTTGAAGTGTCTTTGAAAGTGTATTCACTTCAGAATCGTTTAATGTGGAAGAAGAATGGCATACTGCTACGTGCAGAAACATCATTCTCCAACAAGGGAAATAAAGTGCCAAGTCTCCTTCTCAGTAATCTCCACCCATGATAATACTCTTCGCCTTTCACTCACCCTGAGCTTTGATCCTAAATTTACTCATCATCAGTTTCACCTAACCCATATTCAGCAGGATTTCTGTGACCAGCAAGATGACATCCTTCAGGAATTTTGCTCAAAAGAGAACAGAAGAGGAATAGGGTAAGTGACCTCTGAATTCTTTATTTAGTCATAAATCATTTCCACTCACTCTTTTTGAACCAACTTGATATTTCCTTAACAAGATCAATAGCAACAACAAAGCAACAATAGCAACCAGATCCTTGCTTTATCTATAATTTCCCCTTTCTTTTTTACCTTTATGAAAAACCATCCTCATTGTAAGGACCTTTGCTCCAAACCATGAAACTGTAAACAAACTCTTAACAGATTGCTCCTGTTTAAGCAAAACAGGCTTAGAGGAATTGATAACCAGAAGCTATTGGGTGTCTCTACATACAAGAGAAGATTCCAAGCTTCAAGAAATGTCAGCCTTGTATATGATTTATATAAAACATAAATGCTTAGATTTTAGGCTAATGTTTTGCGGTGAGACAAGACATGTCATGAATATATGTATATATATTCACACATGAATATGTATATATATATACACACACACACACACACAAATATTCACGCCATGAACATATCTTCTGAGTAAATATTCAAACTTAGAATGTGTTATACACATAGAATTGTGTTATACACAATCCCTAAACTCTTGTTTTATTAGAAATATAAATGTTTTTTGATTTAGAACATCAACATTTCTTACCTCTGCCAAATTGTAAATGTAATTTCTCTGAGATTGCTGTTCTGTTGATGTCACCATCTATGTGATTTGACATAGGGTTATATGTCATATTATACACACATAGGTATGTGATTTGCAAAAGGTAGTCGGTTAACTAATATCAGTAAATGGAAAACCTCAGGAAGACAGATAATGAGTCACAGTACCTTTGTTTCAAGAATTAGAATGTGCCAAGAAGTGTTTCCCTATTCCATCAGCAAACATACAGTCTGGTGATACTGGTACTCTTGGTAACCAAAGGTGCTACAGTGGTGTCTTGTTAGAAATTATAAAATACCTTAAAAATGCAAAGTGCTGATACTAGTTATAAATTTAACTTTTATGTGGAATATTTATTTGTGATTTGTTAATGAGAATTTTAGAAAAACTTCTAAATTTTTCTACATTCATTGACTTAGAACATTAACAAAGCACTAAAAGATAATTCGAGGGAAAATATATAGCACAAGTCTATGAATAGGTCATTTCTTTCTGGGTGCGCGCTTAGCATTACACACAAGATAAGGGACAACGCTTTGTTTTCACCTAAAGGCATTTGCATGCAGTGACTTTGAATTAATCATTCTCTGCAGTGACAATCTTTTTTCACTATACATGCAGCTAATTCTTAGAGAATTCCCATGGACCCAAATTACTTTAGGTTACCAAAAAGGGAACAAGTTCAGTTATATACACTTTTGGAGAGGTTTAAGGTTTTGAGACAAATATTTATCCAAAATAACCTCCTTATTACATATGATTAGCTGCGAAGTTTTATTATCTTAATTTTGGAAAAGTTTATGACTGAATATTTCTCTTTAAACTGCAATGACTCCATGGGAGATCCTCTGATTTTCTGCCAACAGTATAGTTTATTAGATATCAACTCAGACCTTGCTCGAAAGCTCATGCAAACATAAGGATAATTCTAGAATGAAGTCAAGAATAGGTGTTAAAGAAAGTAGGCCTAAGTTTTAGGAAAAAAAACACCCCAATAATGTCTCACTGACTAGAACACTGTAAAAGCAATAAAGAAACATTTTGCTTAATACACAGTTTTGTCCAAAATTTGCTCTGCTTCAAGAAAGGAAACAATCAAGTGTGAAGGTTTTGTGAAAAACAAAGAGCTCTACAGAAGTATGGGAAGACAGAAACTTATGAATTCAGTAAAGAAAACAGTAAAAGACAGATGTTGATAATGCATAAAATATTCTATATTATAGGAGAACACAGGCTTCTTTGCTAAATAACAGCAGAGTAAGATAAAGGGGAATGAGCTGAAAAAAGATAAAGAACATTAAAGAAAAATAAAAGAAAATGTTGCTTCATACAATGTGTAGGGAAGTTTGTAGAATTCATAGCAAGTTCCTGGCATATGTGGACAGACAGGAAATTTGTATGTACATAAAAGAACTGGCATAAAATTATGAATAATAAGGCAATAATCTTTCAACTACTATAGTCTGTGATAAACCCCTACCTTAAAGTTACTCCCAGGGAGGCTACTTAAATCTCTCACCCCACTTCTCAGAGAAATGTAAATAACAGCATTTGCATTCTCGCAAGCCATGTTTGGATTAGAATCAACTGTTCTGACTCCGTGATCAGCCATGTGAAGAGATACTGAGTGTATTTATCAGTTTATAAGTATAAAGACTTAAAAGGAGTGGGTTTCAAGTCCAAACATTTGTGAACTCGACACTAGAATGTTAGAAGCAGAGGCAATCGAGGCTTGAAAGAATAATAGAGACAAATAAAATTAAACACTGCCTTAAAACAGGAGGCGATAGACTTATAAACTCACTAGCCCCATGTATTAGTTTCTTATTGGTGCTGTAACAAATTAAATTCCTACAAACTTAGTGGATTAAAACCTCACAAATGTATTCTCTTACTGTTCTGAAGGTCAGTAGTACAAAACTTGTTTCGCTGGTATAAAACCTGTGTCAGCGAGCGGGGTTTCTTCTGAAGCCTCTGAGGAAAGAAGCTGTTTTCGTGCCTTTTTCAGCCTTTGGCAGCTGCCCCTACTCCTTGACTGTGGCCCCTTCCTCCATCTTCAAAGTGCATCCGTCCCATTGCTGGTTCGGTCATCACATCCCCTTCGTCTTGGACTCTGAGCTTCCTGCATCCATCCTCTACGGACCCTGTGATTACAGCAGGTCCACTGAGGTAATAGATAATCTGCCCATTTCAGATTTAATCACACTTGCAAAGTCTCTTTCATGTCACCTAAGATAATATTCACAGGCACAAGGGATTATAACGTGGACATATTCTGGGGCCATTTTTTGACCTACAACACCCCAAGCTGTAGAACACACACATACATACTAGCAAATTCACAAGTTTACATTTTTAAATAACTTAATGCAAATTGTTCAGAATTTAGTTACGTTACATTACTAGGCCACAGCCTTGAACCTGGCTCTTTGAGGAAAAATGCGCATATATTTTCAAAATTTCAAGGTCAGAAAATGGTATTAATTATAAAACTCAGATATCTATACATTTTAGGAGGAAATTTTGGTGACCTAACGTAATTCTCCAGGATACTTTTTATACTGCCTAACCTTGCAAAAGGAGGGGGGAGCTTTTATTTATGTCTTTTCATTTTCTCAATGAATTCCAAGTTTAAGGGGTCAGAAATTACCGGAATAAAGTCAAGCACCACAAGTGAAAATAGGCACGTTTTTCCTCTATTTGTTGCTAATGAATTCCTAAAAGCTCTTAGAGAACAAACTAAAGAGAAATCCATAGAGAAAACACTTCAGAGAATTTATCTAGCATATCAATAGAATAGTTGATGAGGTCAAATTTTGGTTCACCATGAAAACACAGAAAGGACACTAACAATTCTCTCACTGCTACTGTGGTCTTTTCACATATCTTAATAGAGATGAATCAAGTTTGAATTAATTATCTAAGTTCTTTAGAAAAATGCTGTACTCGTAATTTAATAGTATAAGTTTGATGAGCTCCTGAAAGAAGGAAGAAGCATGCAAATAAAACAAACACCTAAACTTTTTTTGTGTAGCTACTTTGATATCCATTATCCATTGACACTATAGAGTGACATAACAATAACAACAACAACAGAAACAATCTCTCATAAGACCACAGTGGCATAAACAATAAATTGTTTATTTGTCGGGGTGGTTGGCTGGGTCCACATCTTGGCTGGGGTTGTTCACATGTCTAGTTGTCAGTGGCTCTAAGCTGGCATTGGCTGGGACAACTTGGGCAACTTGACCCTGGTGCTCCCATTCCTTACCCTCCCTCCGACTAGCCTGAGCGTGTCCTCAAGGTGACGGCAGAAGAACATGAGAGCAAGCTGGAACACGCAAGTACTCTCCCAAGCCTTTTCTGGGATTGAGTTGCTAATATTCAGTTTCCGAAGCAAATCTCAAAGCTAAGCCTGGAGTCAGAGCGAGAGAGCACAATGAAGTCATGGGCCATTAAGTCAACCAATATAGGACATTTCAAATCGAGAATATTTGATGATACAAATCTGAATACTTTAATAAATTCATGCAAATACAAATTTTAAAAGCAAACATTCACAGAACAGTTTCATAGTCACAAGTATAAAGCTACGTAGTTGCTTTCTGCTATACAATCTACATAGAATTCTGTGATATTTGACTACCATTTCATGAGACGTAATATGGTAAGATAAATTTTTCCTCCAACTCAGTTTAGCAAAACATGACCCTCATATTGAATCTAATAACATATTTTCAAATTTAAAAATGCTCTAATATTGTGGGGCTGGACCAGCGGTGCAGCAGTTAAGTTCACACGTTCTGCTTTGGCAGCCCAGGGTGTGCAGGCTAGGATCCCGGGTGCAGACCTAAGCACTACTTGTCAAGCCGTGCTGTGGTGGGCATTCCAGATATAAAGTAGAGGAAGATGGGCACGGATGTTAGCTCAAGAGGCCTGTCTTCCTCAGCAAAAAGAGGAGGATTGGTGGCATATGTTAGCTCAGTGCTAATTTTCCTCAAAAAAAATGCTTTAATTTTGTTTGTCCATATTATAAAATGTCATGTGAATATGGAGGATATTAACAAACCAAATAAACAAAATAAGACTTTTTGCTTGTTTACTTTGAAAAGAAAATAAATTTAACAAGATATTCATTATTCATTTTCAGAGAGTATTCTTGATTATTCTTATTTTGCAAATGGTTAAGTTTGTTGTAGTTGGTATGTTTAAATAAAATATTTTTCAAGGTGTCAGGATTGCATATGGTGGAAATTTCATAATATCGTTTTCTGAAGTATTGCAGTTCCTATGAATACCTTATTTCTTTCTGAAAATCTGAGATGTTTTCTAGTACTTCTCAAAATGAGAGCAATATGACCATGCACAGTACTTAGCCCATTACAGGCAGTATCTCATTGTATAGAAATATGTGATAATTTCTGCTTTCTACTCTTATTCTTTCATTCACTAAACATACATTCATTGTGTGCCTGTTCAAAATCCTGCACACACAGCAAAGAGCAAAACAAAGGCCCTGCTCCTATAGAGTTTATTTTATAGGCACCTTTCCACCTTTAGGCCTATTTACTTTGTCTATCTCTATTTCTGTAATAGTTCTGAATGATGGTCCTGTGTGTGTTTACCTATTGCGTGTGTGCATATGTGCACGAGTGTGTGTGTGTTTAAAATGTTTACCTCTCTTTCCAAAACCCGGCCTTAGTTCAAAATACATACTTTTGAAGTTGGTTTAATTAACTAAAATTATTTGATTTGTGTCATAAATTTTAATTTTTATTGAGATACTATGCATTGTTATGTCTGGCAAATTTCAGAAGATAAATATTTCAAGTTCATGAACATGTACGATTGTGTGTGCGCACGCACGTGTGTATTTAGTGCGTTTCTCATTTGAATGTTACCTGAGTCAGGCTCCCTTTGCTAGGTAGGAAAAAGTGAAAACAATTTTACTTTTCTTATGAAAAGCTTCAGTTTAAAATTAATATATTAGAATTATTACATATTTTCTTCAGGTAATATATTTTTGACCTCCTTTATATTAAAAGTCAGAATGACTAGCTTTGTCGCATCTTTGCAGCCTAAGCTTAACTTCTCCACTGACAATTGCTTTATTTCACCATGAAATTATTTGCAAAGAATAACAGGAATGCAGTAGCACTGGGTATACCGTGTTTATCACCACACTAACCAATTTTCCATCTTTGTCAAAAAGGTGAATAAAAATATGTCAGTGTTGCTTAAAAGCCGCTTGTATCTGAGAGAATCTGTGCATCTTTCAGTAGAGTGATAGCAGTCACGAGCTTTATACAAATGACATTAAAGTCCTTTTTGGTCTCTTTTACTTTCTGAGACTATGTTGCTGAAATCTATACCTCCACTGTTTGGAAGCCGACCTTCCTGTCTACGGGATGCAGGGTGAGGGAAAAATTGCTATTGTTCTTTATCAATGAAATAAGCTGCCTTTTAGTTTCTTAAACCAAGGCTCTGACGCTAGCTTTCAAGGTTGGTTTATTGTTTTGTTTAGTTTTTTAATAATTTTTTAAACAGGCTTGAGTTTAAGAAGAATTTCTCTTGTGTTTTTTTCTAAAAGCTATTCTTAGCATGAATACTGATTTCGCAGAAGTCCCATATTATGTTGTATTTATCGAATAAGGTTGAATAATCCTTTGCAATCAAGATGATTGTATTGTGATAGAAACATTCTACTTTCTAATGCCTTTGTAACAGGTTCTACTCAGTTCTTCAGAAATAAATGAGGAATGCATAGGAAGGGTAAGAAGCTAAACTCTGATGTCTCCATCCTACAATTATCCCTCAAACTTCCCTAAAAGCCCTGAAAAGGACTTTATTTAAACATACAGGCTATAGCAACTTTAATTATCTGCAAAATAGAAATACTAAGAGAATTCATACCCATAAAGATGTTGGGAAATTGAATAAGAATCATCTCAATAAGCTTTGCAAAAGTTCCTCGAGTTTTTTTTTTTAAAAAAAACTGTGCCATTTAAATTTGTGATGCTATTATGAAGGGATGAGCTTGGGGAGCTGGTAACTGTATTTAGAAGGGAGTCCTTGAATTCTTCTTTATCATCAGTCCAAACACTGGAACCATTTTTGAAAGTCATTTCTGCTTTATGCCAGAGAACTTTCAAATTGCGGGGTAGAAAAGCAATAGATATTAATTATATGTCTTTGGATATTTTTTTTTTTAAAGATTTTTTTTTATTTTTTTCTTTTTCTCCCCAAAGACCCCCAGTACATAGTTGTATATTCTTCGTTGTGGGTCCTTCTAGTTGTGGCATGTGGGACGCTGCCTCAGCGTGGTCTGACGAGCAGTGCCATGTCCGCGCCCAGGATTCGAACCAACGAAACACTGGGCCGCCTGCAGCGGAGCGCGCGAACTTAACCACTCGGCCACGGGGCCAGCGCCCATGTCTTTGGATATTTTTAATGAAAAAATGTGTAAATATAATGAGCCAAAAGCCAGGTCATGGCCCACTACATTATCTGTCACCATAAAGAAGGAAGATCAAAAAAATTTCAGGTAAAAGTTTGACTTGCTATAAACTATATTTTAACTCAGGCCCTCATATAATCTATCATATTCCTTAGTACAAAAGTATAATAATAAACCAAGAGATCAATATCTTTAGACACAAAGTATAAGGATATTCTCCAAGTCTTTGTAGTGTTCTATGATTAGATCGATAGAGATCATATTTTGAAAGAGTGAAATATAAGGCTGATGAGAGTTTGCTGATAAAAATGAAAGTTAATTGTAACTCAAAAACAAGGGAGTGAGAGCTGTCAAAGTGTAAAAATAGAATCTCATAAGTAATAAAATAATACATCTCCCTAAGGTACTCATCGTGACATGTAGGACCAGTCAATCAAATCAACTTTGGCTTTCTAAACATATGAACAATTAAAATAAAGTTTTCAACTTAATTCAAGATTTTATTCCAAAAAAAAAAGCTCTGAAGTTTTTCACATTTTTAGACGTTTAAGCAGCTTTTCGTATGCTATTTTAAATATGCCGCTATCGATTTTGGAAAAGTTCTTCCAATAACGAATCTAGCATACTCAGAGTTGCAAATTATTGTTTATGCCAAAATTTGCAAAGGGATAATGCTCTGAACAGTGCATTACATTGCTTCATGCTAAGTGAAAGTCACAGAGTGTCCAGCCTAGCATCATCTAGAAATACAACATTTGTTAACATAAGATTGATAGCAAAGAAAGAAATGAATACATATTCTCCCAGGGAATTAGGGCATCCGTAATACAGCCTGAGAGAAAGATAAACAGTTACAGAGTCTAACAATTTTTTTTGACAAGCATATGATGATGTATAAGAAAGTTTGTTGAGCTCAAAAAACCGATACCTCCTCAACAAAACCAAACAACACAGAAGAATGAATAGATTACCACTAGTCTAGATTTATCTGATTAATTTTCGAATTTTCAAAACCAATTTAACAATTTCATTGTCCTGTGTGAATACTCAAGCACACTTCATGTCAAATCCTAAGCATTCCTGTAAGACTTCCTGGACATCATCTGAATCGATTCTGAACTGCCTCATCTCTCAAGGTCATTCAACCTGTTGTTGAATCTGGAGAATCTATGAATCTGTGAAACTATAGGTTGATGCTGATCTGACCCTTTTGACCTTGATATCTAAGCTCAGCCACGTAGTTTCTGGACAGAGCATCTAGATAATGTTAACTCAGTTTACTCATTTGACAAATCTCACCATCTCAGAAACTTTGAGGGCTCACATTTCAATTCATGCAACACTGAAAACATCACATTTGGGCAACTAGGCATGCTGGTTAACAAGGTTCTGCCAAGCATTCTACACACTAGTCATTCTATGAAGTGATAAAAAAAATCACGAATTGTGGAAGATTAAATATATGTAGCAACACCTTCACTTGTGTGATTTCATTTGTGAAATTTAAGCAACTTACACTCTTTTGGGGATTTTTATAAATTCTTCATGAATTTTGGACAATACGTAAAATATTATAATTCTAAGTGAAGTTGGACCTTAGATGTGTTTGTGATCTTCATGTTATAATAATCATATTGGTGGCTTTGGTTTTCTATGTCCTGGTGATGTTTTTATATTCTGTTCATTTAGACACAATACAAATCGTTCAGGTGCAAGCTTCTTTCAGTCACCTACTAGGGGCTTTTACAAAGCTTGATATTCCTTACATTGCCCAAATTCAATTCTCTTAAGGGGATTTCATCTTTGTGATAATAAATAGACGGTTCTTTCTAAGAATTACTTTTAGTCAGCTATAATTATCACTGTTTCCCTTCTTCTAGAATAGATATATAGGGGCTTGAATTTACTAATCTAAAGCAGAAGTAAACAGACTGTTTTCCAATTAAAATAGTACCATAGTGCTCACTGATATATACAAGAGTTTTATAAAGTACGATACTAGGTGTATATAGAAAAAGCAGTGTTTCTGACTTACAGGTAACTGCTTGTTTTTAAAAGCAGGTGAAGCATATTCTTTTAAGCCTAGTTTTTACTATGCAGTTTTTACCAAAAAAAAAACTTTTATAGAAATTCCCAGGTTATTAACCACATTGTTTCCTTAATCAGCCTAATTTCTGAAATTGCAATTTTAACGTGTTAGAAACTTATTCTCCCATACACATTCCCCCCACTTTCTCCCAATACTTATCCCTCTACTCATATCTCAATATTCACTTATATTGACATTTGGTAAACTTGTTTCAATGGGTATTATGGGTCTAATAAATCACTGAATATGGTTTTTAACATATTATTAAAACTAAGGGTACTATCTTTGGGCAACATCACCAAGCAGGTAAACATAATAATTCAAAAGAGATTTGAGAAACACCTGTCACAACACCCACATTTCCATAATTTCTAGTGGTGTAAATAGCCTCTCAGTGGAAACTGATACTGTAATGCTACTTCTCAGCAGTAGTTGTAGACTAATGACATGAGAAAGACATGGAGTATGCAGAAACTTTTTGAGTGCATTAAGCCACTTTGGAAGAAAACGGAAAAAGAACAAATAATAAACTCTTCTACAAACTTGAAGATACCTTCCAAAGTATTCTGATATTTTCACTGCTTCTTTTACAGGTATTTTAAAATTATATTCAAGCTCTTATTGAGAAGCTGTATAATATAGCTAACAAATGTATATTGAATCATGCCTCCTATTCTTAATATTAAAGGTGCATTTCCAAAAATACATTTCTAGCTTCCAAAGCTGCTGGCCTGAATATGCAATTAAAATCAATTTAGGCAAAAAAAAAATTTTAATGTTTGGTCATGAATGTTAACTAGACTTATTGTGGTTATCACTTCACAATATATACAAATATTGAATCATTATGTCATACAACTGAAACAAACATAATGTTATATGTTTATTATACCCCAATTAAAATAAGGTGTATAAAAAAACCAGTTTTTGGAACCAAATATTTACCTCATGAAATACTGTAATTTTGCCAGTGGAAAAACTGGTAACTTTGATCAGTACAGTTAATTTCAGGTTGAATGTTTGACTGTTCACTCTAAATTATGAGTTAATTTCAATACCATTGTCAGTTTCATAAAAACTCCATTTACTATTATATACTTCTCTAACTCTTTCTGCTTCATTTAACTTCATATCAACACATGCCTCATATTTGTTTGTTTGTGTTCTGTATCCCTCCATAAAACCAAAGTTCAAGAAAACAAGAAATTTGTTGATAATTACTGTGCTTTTCATGATGCCTAGGAAATAATATTTGAATAAATATATGAACTGCCAGGTTGAAGCAATTCATTCACAAGTCAGTACTTACTTAGAAGAATTACTTGACAATTATTTCATATTATATTATTTTTATACATAAACGATGTGTTTTTTATATAAAAGTTTCTTTTGTATGCAAAACTGTTATTCACTACTAACTTTGAAGATTCTTTCCTCTTTCCAACTTGTCAAAGACAATGTTGAAAGAATGAGCATGATCCACACAAGAACAGATGGCCAATGAGCACACACACCTGACCACCTGGAGTACGGTTCACTGCAGAAAACTTAAGGACGTAGGATCGGCAGCTGTTAACCCACTCTTGACCATGACAATCTGGCAAATCAGAAATTGAACTTTGAGAGAATGATCTCAAACACCGGGATTTATGCACTTTAAGTGTCATAATTGGGTTGCATCATCCTTTCTGGCTAATGAGAGCAAAGGTAAGGATGAAAGAGCAATATGGCCAGGTATGAACTTGGCTTTCCCCCATCCTGTTTGCTCAGCATGTGGTTGGCAATGGCACTACTCCTTCTGTGCTGTGATCAGTGCTTGTTGCCCTGTGGACATCCTGGCAAGGTAGTGGTAAAATTTGCCACTTGTCCTTACCTCCTGGCATAATTGGGGAAAAGTGTGGATGGAGACACCGACATTCGTTTCCTTGGAGCGTTGAAAGCAACTTATTCCTTTCCTTAGAGCCTAATCTACAGAACATAAATTTTTGACGAATTAATCCTTACTATTTGGTAAAATATAAAATCAATGATGTTACTACCTAGGACATAAAAAACGTAGGCTGTGGATGAGAGATGAAGTTTGAAATAGAGGGAGTCAGAAAACAGAATATGGAAATTTTTTCAAATATTACAGTCTACGTATGAAAAGAATGTTACAGAATTTTTTTCCATACTTATAGAAATCCTAAAAATATGCGTTAAATTATAGTAATGTGTTGTGAGGATGAAAACATTTTTCTAATTTACTAATAATGTAAAACATATTTTGATCAGCCATGCTAGAAGTATGAATTGCTTTTCTTTTCTTTACAGAAAATAATATTACATCTAATAATATTTAATCAAAATAGTAAAAATAATTAGAGGTATAGAAAACTAATAAATAATCCAAATATCTTGCTTTTATGGATTTTGCGAGGTTCGTGGTATTGATTACCTATTTAACACCTGTAATTTATCATCACATGTATACATCACCTCATTTTAAATAAATATTCTTATTTATATCTAATTTTGTGATTTACATTCTGTATTAATTTTTCTTGGAGTCCCCCAAAACCTGGAATTAGCCCCGTTAAGGAGTTTTTTAAAATATTAATTTTCGTTCATCTATAGCTAAAATTGTATTCAATTTGCATTTAAAAAACTTCTTTTTGTTAACATGTGAGTCAAATTTCCAAAAATGAGGCCAGATAGATACTTTCTATATTTTATTCAATAACTTTAATCTCTCTGTTCCCCAACAGAGTGCAATATCCCTTAATATACAGTCACCTTGAAATTGAACCTGTAGTTTCCTATTTCATCTGAGATAAGGAATAAGGCTGTCATATATATCACCTTCAACCTGCCTTAGCATAAAGGATAAAGGTTATATCCTCTTGGAAATGAAAATGTCAAATATCAAAGTTAGGTTCAATTATCTCTGAAAAGATATTTCTGTAAATGGGCAATATATAGTAGTGAAATTCACATAATAGAATTGTAAACAGTTCTGGTTTTTAAATCATCACTGAAAAAGCATATAATACTTTATAAATTCAGAGGACTAACAGAGAAAGACAATACGTGGAATTCACTAATATGAGAGCAATTTATTCAGAGAATCTCATTTAAAATACATAGACATGTCTTTCCTTCTTCAATTTATATTTTTGGTTAAAAGTATAAGTATAAAAATGACTACATGACAATTCGAATTTCAGATTAACAGCAAACCACCAGTCATGTTTATTTAGGAATGTCTACGACGAACTGTAATCCTTTTTCTATTTTAATATTGATTTTAGAATTTTAGGAAATTAATTGATTGCTAGTTAACTTCAATCATGAGCCTCTTTTGCTTCCTCAAATGGAGTCCTGGAAATGAAGGAGGTAGCGTCTGATGCCTTTGGGCACTCAAGTACTTAGTTCCTTTGCCTCATTTGCCTTCATAAAGCATTTGTATACTTAGAGCGTCATCTTTCAATTAAGAAAGTTATTTTAACACTCAGGAACCACTATATATTCAGATTAGGCTACAAATTACAAGAAAAAAGATGCAGGAAGAGACCTCTATAGTGTTCCTGGGTATTTCATTTTTGATGGAAATAAATGGAATGGAGCAGGATATAGAGACTTTCTAACTCATGGGTGCCACTGCCACAATGTGCATTGCTTAAAGGACCCGCAGTCTTGAATATCTGCCTGCCTAAAATTAACTATAATAAAGATCGCGCTGTGAAATTCAGTTGGTTTTTTTTCCTCCTAGATTTAGTCGCTTAAGCAACTGGAATTTTCAAATTCTTGGGGGAAATGGCTAATGAAGAGACCTTGTACAACTTACAATCTCAAGAATTCAATGCTATAAATATTTTGTTGAACAGATACTATATATTTAGACTTGCACTAAAGGCTAGGGAAAAAGCACTAAGCATCTCTAGAAGTTTCATCTTTAGTCAAGAAAATGAGACATTTCAATATTAATGATATTATATTAAATATTAAAATATTAACACACAATAATAATATTAACATACACAATATTAATAATACAGTCAGCACTTGAGTAGATGATAAAATTTTGTGTTATTTGAAAAAAATCAACCTGAGATGGCTGTAAAATAAAAACAAACAAAAAAACAAACAAAACACTTAAATGTATTTGCAGGGAAATTAGCTTACTAAGATTAAATATTGCTGCTTTCTAGTTGCAACTTTCCAATGGAATAACTAAACAAGTCACTTGAATTTATTAGGGTATCTATAAATAGTATCATATAAAATATATTACAAAACTATTTAAAACACTACAGCTTCTATAAGATTAGAAAAACATAAATTTCCAAGAAAATATTTCTTCTGTTTATTGAAATATAAGGGGCATACAATATCCTATTAGTTTCAGATGTACATCATAGTTATTCAATACTTATATACGTTACAAAATGGTCAACACATTAAGTTTAGTTACTATCTGTCACCATACTAGGTTATTGCACTATTATTGACTATATTCCCTATGTTATACATCACATTCCCGTGACTTATTTATTTTATAACGCGAAGTTTGTACCTCTTAAACTCCTTCATTTATTTTGCCCTCCTTTAACTCCTTCCCACTCTGATAACCACAGGTTTGCTTCCTGTATCTATGAGTCTATTTCTGTTTTGTTTTGTTTTTTCATTTGTTTTGCTTAAAAAATTCTACGTATAAATAAAATTATATCGTATTTGTGTTTCTCTGTCTACCTTATTTCACTTAGCATAATACCCCCTAGGTCCATCCATGTTGTAGCAAATGGCAAGATATCATTCTTTTTTATGGCTGAGTAATATTCCATTTTACATATATACTACATCTTTTTTATTTGTACATCTATTGATGGACACATAGGTTGCTTCACTATCTTGGCTATCGTAACTAATACTCCAATGAACGTAACGATGTGTATATCTCTTGAAATTAATGTTTTCATTTTCTTTGGATAAACACCCAGAACTGAAATTGCTGGATGGTATAGTAGTTCTGCTTTTAATTTTTTTAGGAACCTCCAAATTGTTTTCCATTATGGCTGCACCATAGAAAACATTTCTGAATCATTGATCACATAGGATCACAAGGAATGCTAAAGGCCAATAGGGTTTTGAACACACCAGGTATTTATTTAAGAGTTATATCTTTATGTCTTTCTTATTTCAAAACTAAATGAATAATAAGAAAATTTACTCTATTTTAAAGCACATTACCCACATTTAAACTATAGCAGGAATCAAGAAAACTATGTTTGTTACTTGTTAACATATTTACTCCTTTTCTTTCCAGATGGCACATGAACAATTCTATTTCCCCAAACAACATTATGTTATAAGATCAGACAGCTTAGTATTAAGACAAATTCCTTTTGGATTCCCCAAGCTACTAACTGAAACTAATTCTTCACCAAAGATCGGGAGGAGAGTATTAATTATTTGGCACAAGCGGCTAAACTAGAGTATTTGGATCCTCGGAGATGTGCTGGAAAATAAACTCATGAAAGTATTCCAGGAGATATAGCAAGATTATTTTCTATCAGAAAATAGCCTTAGACATTGCACGCATCAAAAATTGTTACTACAAAGTGTTCAAGTAAAAATTTCCTGCTATGGGATTACTCAAACTGGTCTATGGAGGAGCAGGCTACTTTTGCAATATGCAAATTGTTTCTTACATAAACTATTAATTTTAAGTGATCGTTTTATTTAGGAAAAGCCTATATACAACTCATCTCAGATCCTGGAAATAACTCATCTGTTGCGCTGGAAATAAGGCCTGACTGATTCACTGGGCGTCACAAATGACCATGTCCTGGAGATTTGGAGGAGTGAACATTCTGCACTTTGCAGAGTGCATACTGTCTTTTCTTCCGTGAGTGTTCATTGTTCTTGATATTAATCACTGGTGAAAAGGCCTATTTCAAAATACAGTAGGTCTTACAAAACCCTGTTTTACTTTAGTTGTATGGTAATTTGAGACATGAAACTTTAAAAGTAATTTATATCATTTGAAATTTTCCAGTGTTGTATTCATATCAGAAAATACTCAATTGTAAAGAAGGGAGAATTCTACCTAACAAAAACTTCGATCACTGTAGAGATGATAGAAAACTCTAACTCAGTTCCCACTGGTAAGAGTTGGTATACTTTAACAAGGGTCACAGGTAGTCTTAAGTATTATTTTAGTATAAAGTTTAACATAAAATTATAGATTTTCTATTTTAGGGAATGTGTACATTTGAATAAATATCTTCCAATATAAATAATATAGGAGTCACCCAAGTGGTTGATAACTGAATTTACGTTTTACTCAAAAAACTCAATTAGGGAGGGGGGCAAAATAACAAAACAAAATTACTGCAAATAAAAAAATCCTGAAACAATATTTGAATTATACCTCAACCTATTACCGTAAGTTCTCCTTGTAAATTATTTGTAGAATTTTAATTTTAAATATACTCTTCCACCAAATATGCATATAATATTATATTCATCTATAAAATATTCCCTTTCCAAATATAATCTTAAATATGTTGCAGGAAAATTAAGTGAACTAAGATTAAACATTGGTGGATTCTACTTCAAGCCTTCAGTTGATAGACTAAACAAGATACTTGATATGTATCTACTTACAATATTCAACAAAATGTCTCACAAAACTTAGGAACAAGCTACATAGCAGCAAAAATACTTCCCTAAATATGTCACATGTGTGTATATATATATGCATGGACCCTAAAACACTCTGAATGTGTAGGTACACTCTCTGGCCTCCAAGTAAATTGTAAAGCCCAAGGGAATGAATACCCAGCAGATGGCTACGTAGACATAGCCCTCAGATAGTTGAGTAGTTCTTTTACATTGCCATCTGCCATGTAATCCTCTCAGAGATTGAAATCTTTGAACTATAAAATGCTCTGCCAAGATTTCCCAATGCCCATCAGCCCAACTAACAGGTAAGAAGAATTCTGCAATGGATGAAAAGTCTCTAAAACATTTCTTAATATAAATTTCTGGAAAAAATTAATATATTTAAAATTAATTAAGTGTCACTATGTCAAGCTTTAGTAGAGCAACTACAGTCACATTCACATAGCCATCTGCTAGTATTTGCATGGTTATACCTTCTGGGTTGCAAAAACACACTCCAGAAACATCAATGTTTGTCAGTACACTTGCACACCTGTCAATCAGTTCTGGTCTCTAAACATCCAGAAAATAAATGTAAGGGAGAGGGGAAATCAACTTAGTTGTCTCAATATATCAGAAATGATTGACAATTCCGGTCAATGGTAAAACAGAACATTTTAGATTCCTTATTAAACAGGTTTTATGAATTTAAGACAGTAACACTATTCCTAATATTTATTTCTACATTTTTTTAAATTGGGGAAAAACGCAACATTTCTTTTAGTGTGAACTAAGTATTAAGAAAAATTGGCAATGATTGTTACAAAAAAGTGTTTTTGATAGCTATTGCACCATTTACTCAATATACATATAATTCTATTTTACTATAATGCAAGTGTAATTATAAACATACGTATCTGTTTGCTCTGTGTAACTAATCAAGTGTATAATTTTGACTGTTCTAAAATTGCTAACTCCTAAGCACCAGCACCCTATTTAAATACGTGTGTGTGTGTGTGTGTGTGTGTATAAAATGCAAACAGCGTCCAATAATCATTTACTATTTAGTTTCTGGGAAAGAATAATGAAAGGATGAAGAAGGGTTTGCCATAGAAATTAGAAAATAGTTTGAACTGGATAATAATGAAAATATGACGTAAAAACTTGTGCAATGTAGCTAAAGGAGTATATGTAAGTGAATTTAGAGCTTTGATGCCTGTATTAGAAAGGAGAAGAGGTAGAAAATAAATGTAAAGAAGCTAAAAGAAAATAGCACATTAAAATTAAAGATGGTAGGATGAAGAAAAGGAAAGTAAATCTATATGAAAAAGTTCGGAAATCAAAAAGTTGGTTCCTTAAAAACCTTAATAAAATAACAAAAGCCTAGAAGATTCTTCAAGATGAAAAAAAGAAAACACAAACTATCAATACCAGGAATGAAAAAGGAGCCATCAAAATGGTGTCTCAGATGTTAAAAAGATTGTAAGAATATCTGAAGAGCAACTCCATCTAATAAATTTTACCTTTTATATGAAAAGAATAAAAAGTCCTTAAAAACTCCAATTTACCAAAACAACACATAAAGAAATAGAAAAACTAAATTGTTACATATCTTTTATAGAAATTTGATCTATATCTAACAACTTGAAACAAAGGAATTACAGGCCCAGAAGGCTTTACTGGTCAATTTTTCTTAACATTTGAGGACTAAAGAATATCAATCTTATAAAATTTCTTGCAGAGAATAAATAAAAAGACAGTAGTTTCCACCTTATTTTATAAGGCTAGGCAAAATTCAGGTATAAATCAAACTTGACAAAAAGGTATTATTAAAAAGGAAAATTACAAGTTACTAGTCACAAAAATTCTGAACAAAATAATTGAAAATTAAATCCATACACAGAATAAAAATAATCCTATCAGTAGAATAAATGAAAAAAAATACACACATTTCAATAGAGGCAGAAAAACAACTGATCAAAGTAGACACTTGTTCATAAACTAAATTATAAATATTTAGGAATGGAGTGACACATCCTTGATTTAATAAAGAATATAAGTATAAAAGTAAACTATAGCTAACGTCATACTTAGTTGTGAAATATTGAACACTACTCATCTTAGTTAATGAACAAGACAACATGTTACCATTGTTTCTATTCAAATTACACTGAATGTCCACTAAGGCAAGAAGAAAAAAATGTATAATAACTGTAAAAGAAGAAAGAGCATTTAGCTTTCGTTACAAATGACATGATTTTATCATAAAACAATTCAAAAGAATCTGAAAATTTTTAAAATTAATAAGTCAATTTAGCAAAATCACTGAGCAATATACAAAAACATTTTCCTTTATATTGTGAGCTAACAATTAGAAAGTTACCATTTATTTAAAAAATTAACAAAGATCTGCTAATCTCTGCATTAAAATTATGAAGTATTGAATAAAAATTAAGGAAGACCTACAGATATGAAGGGATATTGGATTCATATTTTTATGGACTGGAAAATTAAAAATCTGTTTTAGTTAGAATTATATATATACATATAAAATATGTATTATATATATAAGTTGAGAGAGAGCGAGAGAATTTTAAGGAATTGACTCATGTGATTGTGGAAGCTGACAAGTCTGAAATGCACAGAGCAAGTCAGTAACCTGGAGACCCAAGGAAGAGTTGATGCAGCTCAAGTCTGGAGGCAGAATTCCCTCTGACAAAACTTGATTAGGAGTGGACAGTAGGAAGAGTTTGCATTTCCCTATTGCACATGACACCATGGACTATCAGTGCTCTCTTTACTACTGGAAATAGAGTTAGTTGTTGGTGCCTTTAAATTTAGTCTGATCAGAGAACCAATTCCAGAAACCCCAGAATCAATTCAGAAAACTCATCTTAAGATTCTGTTCTTCTGGAAGCACTCTGGGTACCAAGATGTCAACTCACCTCAATGTTTTGTAGAGTCTGTAAGTACAAATAGAATCTCAGAATTTGTTGCTGTTGTGGAAATGAATATGTTGATTCTAAAATTTGTATGGAAAATGCAAAGACTCCATAACAGCGTAACAATCTTAAAGAGCAAACTTGAGAAATCATGGTATCAGAGATCAAGACAATACAAAAATACAGCCATTAAGACAATGTGGTTTGGGCATGAGGACACAGAAAGAAGCGTGTATACAGTATCTATTCTGAATGGGAGTTTCGGCTGGTTATTGACATTACACGTACTTCCTCCCAGTGCACTACTTAGAGTTTCATACTATTAATGATATCTTTTGATGCACAGAACTCTCTGATTGTAATAAAGTCCAATGTATCAAACTCTTATTATACGTTGGTGATTTTTGTGTCCTGTTGAAGACATAAATAATGAAAATATTCTACTTTCTTTTCTTTCTATTAGCTTTATTATCTTAATATTTACATTAGATCTATCAGTAATCTCAAAGTATTTATTTGCATGTGTGGTTTAATGTAAGGGTCATGGTTTTTGTGTTCGTTTTTACCCCATATATATTCAAATGATAGAGCACTACGTATTTCAAAGAGCAATAGTTTTCCACTGAATTACAGAGGTATCTATGCCACAAATTAGGCAATATTAATGAGCAGACTTCACTTTAGATTGTGTGGACAGATAAAAGCCCCGAAAAGGGGCAAACAATGGGAATGCTTACACTTTTGAGGAAGACTGATGTGAGTTTAAGGGTAAAAAAACGAGATGAGGAGTGAACAGGTTGTTTTATTCAGTTTGTCTTCAATTATTCACCTTGATTTCTGTCCTACTTTTCATGACTTCTCCCTCAGGACTCTGGACTCAGAGTCTCCCAATGACTCTGCTTTCATTTCCATTGCAAACACTCTATGGACATATCTGGATTAAAATGTCTTCCCGTCTAGGCTGCCCAGAATTGCTTTTTTCTGTGCTTTGAATTATTGAAAATCATCATATTGATATAAATCTTCTCTTACTCCAAGCTTTTGAAAACATAATTTATTTCTATTATTTCAGTAGGAATTGTTTTAGAGATTAGAAGTGGAACAAATATAACATTTAACTGGAACCACATATTTTATATAGCAATAATACTATTACATGGAAATGAATAATCATTTTATTAGTACAAATCAGTATTCCATGATATATTGCATAGTAAAGCATACTAATTGAACTATTTGAGAATTGAGAACCAGAGGTGATGATATATATGATGAATGTAATATTTCTAAGAAAAGTGAGTCAGAAACAACTATAAATATATAGACTTGTAAGGGTAGCAATACACATATTTGACCATAATCTTGTTTTAATTAAATTGAAATAATATAAAAAGTTATTTGTTTGTCTATATAAACTATTTTTGAATATTGGAATTAGAATAATCATAGCTGAAAATTTCAAAAGTATATTTTGACCACATCTCTAAATTATCAAAAATGAGGCATAGAGGTTAAGTTCGTGAACTCCCTTTTGGCGGGGATCATGGGTTTGGATCCTGGGGATGAACCTACACATCACTCATCAAACCATGCTGTGGTGACATCCCACACAAAAAATAGAGGAAGATTGGCACAGGTGTTAGCTCAGGGCCAATTTTACTCATCAAAAAATGAATTTTATTACTCAGAGGTCAAATGCAATTTATAGTGTTTACATATTTTAAAATGAATAATTTCTCTTTGATTCATTGTCATTAACAATATTTTATTATAAGAGATATTTGGCTTTTGAGATGGTTTATTTTGACATACTTTTTTTTCATTAAGATTTTTTTTTAAAGCAATTTTGGGTTTACAGCAAAATCAAGAGGAAGGTACAGAAATTTCCCATGTTCTCCCTGCCCCACGCATACACAGCCTCCCTCATTATCAGCATCACTCACCAGAATTGGTAGATGTTCTTTACCAGGATGAACCCACACTGACACATCATAATCAAAGTCCACAGTTTACCCCAGGGTTCACTTTTGGTTTTGTTCATTCTACAGGTTTGGACAAATATATAATGACACATATCCATCATGATAGTACTTTCACAGCTCTAAAATGGTCTACGCTCTGCTGATTCTTCTTTTCCCTCTCTTGACATACTTTTAAAAGTCCTTTTTTTTTTACTTATTTTATTAATTTTCCTTATTAAAAATCTTTTGTTTAAATCATTGAAATGAGCTTTACTTCTATTACTCAGGGGTAAAATAAGCAAATGCCTTGCTCTTTATCTTGAAAATTTTATTCCATGGCTGCAAATAATCCTCCAATAGGTGCCCACTTTATTAAATATATAAGTTAGAACAAACATTTTTGCTGCATTATTGGTAGAAATTTTAAAATTTTATAATCATTGCAGATACTATTTGATTTGTCTGATATTTTTCTTAAAATTAGAACACTAAGGATTATGATGGAATTTTCAAAATATTGCTTTTTAAGAAAAATAAAGATTTTTATTAAACTGAAACAACAAGAATAAGATTTTGGAAGGCATACTACAGACTTTTTTCTACTATATGTATTACAAAGAAATCGTAAAGAGGTTTCAGTATATGAAAGTGCCAATGTTCAGTGCTTTACCCAAATCACTTATAATTGGATAAGAAGGAGAAAACAAATATCAAGCGGCCATAAAACAAGCTGAGGAGGAAAATGGGAAGGCATAAAAGTTTTAAAACAATGAAGAACAAAGAGAAAAAAAATCAGTTTGACTGAGGGCACAATGGAAGTTAAAACCGAATCAATAGTGTTTGGCCATCTGGGAATGGGGATTGTGGTGTGTATGGTCCAACTTTTAAAACTTGAAACAGTGAGCAACACAGTGCCAGTACATACATTTCAATGAAGAAAGAATATAATCAGAAATCCATGTTAACAGCAAAAAGTAGCAGCATTGAGAATGAAGGATTGGAGTAAGGAGAGAAATGATATCAGGGAAAAAAGTAAGAAACCGTATTATCATTATTCTGGTGAGACAAAGGAAATCTAAATCAGAGGTGACAAAGAGGATGGCTAGAATTTATTGATCAGTTTGAAAAATATTACTTATGAATAACCTAAAAATTTTTAAAGTGTGAATGTAGATAATGAGCAAAAAGATGAATTACAAATGTCTCCTAGATTTTGAGCCTTTCTGATTAGTATAATGGTAGTATGTTTTATAGGAAGTCTAATTAGACAGCTTCACAGTTGAAGTAGGCAAAACTATTATTATCCGGCACTGCTTAGTTATTTTAATTATTACTGTTACCATTTCTGAACACTGCACTAAAAAGTGGATATAAATTTTATTAAAATCTATATCATCTTCCATAAATGATTGTAAAAGAATAGAGAATGGATGGCAAAGGTAAAATGAAAAAATAATTATAAAGATAACAAAAATAGATCCTCACTTTATTCCAGCAATCATAAGAAATCTTATGATTGAATATTTATTATAATGTAAAATTAAATTTAAAACTATAGAGTGAGAAACTGTATGTTTTCTCGTACTTTCTTCGTAGAGAAAACAATAGTAAAAGGGTGGAATTTGACATATGATGTGTCAACATTGACATGGAAACATTTTTCCAAGTAAAAGCTAAACAAATTACATCTTCTCTTCACATTACACATCAAAATATGTTTAAGGAGGATTAAAAAGTTAAATTTTAGAAAGCTGAACTTTCTTTGAATGAGTATGAGCTTTGGACACTTAAATGTCATGGGATACATAACAAAGAATAATAACAATTACGAATAGGTGTAATTGCATATAATTGAAGTTTCTAAATATTGAAAATGCAATTAAAATACATTAAATAAAGTGAAAAATTATTTTAATCAAATTATAACAAAAGGTTGACATTCTTAATATAATGATCACATACAAATAAATTAAAAAAAACATTTTGACAAAAGATATGAACAGACTATCCACAAAAGAGACAAGACAGATGAGTAATGATATTTGAAATATTTTCAAAATACTAGAAAATGTAAGTTTGCTCATTAGGAAAACTTTCGCAACTGCTAACAGTTAAAACAGTACACATTGCACAAAAACAGACATTCTTAGGCTTTACCGTCAGAAGAAAACATTTTATTAGAATCTTACTTCTCTTAGAAGAAAAAGTAGAAATCTTCATCTCCAACAAGATTTTTAAGGTGTCTCTCTTGAGTATTAGAGAATATCTTGAGACTATACTTAAAATTTTAAGTGAAGACTATTTTCTTATGGAATACTCTCTGCCAAGAAAAATATATGTTTATAGAAAAAAGTAATAGAGATGGAAACATTAAAATGCTTCTCTCAGAGGTACAAACATGATATTGATTTATATTGTTACCTTTATCTGTTATTTGTTCTTTTTCATTGTTCAGTACTACTTCAGTGTATGGACATAAAAAAAATGGTTTTCCATTCAATATGTGGCAATACTTTGGCTACTTACAGTTTTTGGTTATTACCAATGTAGACCAGCCTTTAGTATTTGGGAAGTAAGTTGGAACTCTGGATCTGGAATAAGATTTACATCTTAAATACATATTTTAAAAGGTATACTCAATTTTAAAATGAAAAATGGAGATAGTTTTGTATTTCTCACTCTTTTTTCAAACAAATTTTCTTAAATATATGAGAGATTTTATTATGCAGGCATATGTTGATTTCAGTATTTAGAAATATTCATGGTCATGAATAAGAATACTATATACTTTTAAAATTTGTAATCTTTGAAGATGTTATGTTTTCTCTCCAAATTTAAGTTAGGTGAACACTTTTCTAATTAATGCACAATTCTCATTAAAACTTTTATAATTAAGAACATCTCTTTAGAATACTGTAATGAAAATGTTTGGTGCTTAGAGGTGATCTTGTAATTAAAGTTGTGAGAAATAGAAAACACCTGTCTAGTGAGAAGGATATTTTAATGGTAGTTCACAAGCCTTCATAACTTAATTAAACTTTTCTCTAATCTTTCTTACCTTTCTAAAAATAGCTTTTAAAACATTCTACCAAGGGTATATACACACTGGTTGATTGTGCTTCAACATTTATAGTATCTTACTAGGAATGAGGAGAGTAAATCCCTCCCTTATGTCCTGTGGGGATGAGTCTGTGCTTCATTATAATCTTTATGAAGCTGAAATTTACGTAAATACACGATAATGACTGGAAACGTCTTTTGTGTGGAACTCTGAAATAGTGTTATACAGTTCATGGGAAATATTTTCTTATATATATGCATATTCAAAAACACATTAAAAAAACTTCATTATAACATAAATCTTTTCATGAGCTGGGCTGTAAGATATGAGTAGGATGCACCATTTATGCTTGCTAGAACTCAGTAGAATTTCATGTATAGAGTAACCACTTAGAAAATATTAATACAATAATTATTCTTTGATGTAAAATTGTTGAAAGTTTTTTTGGAACTAGGCAAATGTGAGCCAAAATACAGAATAATTGTTGTGCTCATTATATATAATTGAATAAGAATATTCAGATTCTGGAAGGTTCTCAGGATCTAAGGTCTAAGTAGATGCCATGAACAAGTCATACAAAGTCCCTGCTATTATGGACCGTATGTGTGTGTCTGGACAGAGATAGACAGTAAAGAAGCAAAAAAAGACAAGGATATTGAACAGCAATATATGCATTAAAGGAGATTTGAACAAGGAGTGGCTGGATTAAAGGGTATTTAAATTGGATATTCAGGAAGTACTTCTTTGAGCAGTTTATATTTAGGCTGGGATCTGAATGCCCAGATCTAGTAGGAGAATATTTTAAGGAGAAGCAATGGCAAGTGCTAAGGATATAAGTTGGGAACAAAGTAATTGGTAAATAAAGATTTAAAAATGGGCACAATGAAGCTATTCTATTCCATACTATAATGGTGGACACATATTATAAATCTGTCCAAATCCTCAGAAGGTACAACAAGAGTGAACCCTAATATAAACTATGGACTTTAGGTGATAATGATATGTAGGTTCATGGATTGCAACAAGTGTACCACTCTGTGAGGGGTATTGATAACTAAGGGAGCTACACATATGTGGAGGCAGAGGGTATATGGGAAATCTCTGTACCTTCTGCTCAGCTTTGCTGTGAATCTAAAACTGCTCTAAAAAATGTCTATAAAAAAATGGCCACAGAATTCAAACAATAAGAAGAAGATAAAGGGCCCAGCTCCCTGGCAGAGTGGTTAAATTTCCACACACTCCACTTTGGTGGTTCAGGTTTGTAGGTTCAGATCTGGGGCCTACTCCACTCACCAGCCGCATAGAACACGTACAAAAAAAATACAGGATGATTGGCACAGATGTTAGCTCAGGGAGAATCTTCCTCAGCAAAAAATAAATAAAAAATAAAAGGGAAGAAGATAAAGAATGATTCCTTTGACTTCAATAACTACAAGTGGTAACAGAATGATTAAATGATAAATTAAAGATGCATGAGTTTCGTGCCTGAGATTGGAAAATATAAAATCATGCAATCTCATTCAGAAAAAATGAAATTCCTCTGGAAGCATAAAGAGGGACCAACCCACCCCCCAAAATAATGCTTACTCATGTTGCTTGTTATACTTTTAAGGACTCTCATATAATTATTCATATCCAAACTTCAAGATTCCCCCCAGACATCACAGTGCATTCTTTTTACCTTGCACTCCTTCCCTGAAAGTTGAATTAAACATGCCTCATCTAGTTGCATAACATTCTATGTATCATGATGCTCATATAATCTGAAAAATTCACAATTGTAGAAACTATATTTTGCTTATATTTTCCTTTCTAAGTATCCAGAAAACACCTGTCACATTTTTAACAACGAATGAATGCATATTGGAGATTTTTAAAAAATCTATTAACCAAAAGAAGGAAGGAATGTACAAAAAAATAACACATGAAAGAGGAAAAAAAGAGCAAAATGGTAAATTGAATCCAACCATCAATAATTACATAATACAAGTAATCTGAATACTTCAATTAAGAGGGAGAGACAGACTGAATAAATAAGCAAGACCCAAGCATATGGTATATAAACAAAAGGATGTAAAAAGTAATACATGTAAATACTAGTCATAAGAAAGTTGCACCTGTGCAAACCTGAAAGAGATTACCTTGTTAAATATTGTACATCAGGGGCTCCATTGCGTCACTCTAGCCTTAGCTGTGTTCTGAAATCTGTTTCAAGTGGTCAGACAGGGAATTACTCTTTACACTGGAGAGCTCTGGATTTCAGCACAGTGTAGACGTTTCTCTTGGAAAAGATATTTTAAAAAATGTTCTGGCTTGGAGAAAAATATATGGTTGCTGGGTGTAGAGGTGTGGAAGAGATTTGGGATTTGACTGATATTAAAGCAGATTTTAAATTATTTCTACTTTTTTCATCCCTGTGTATCACTCCTTATAGTTGGTACTCTAGTTCAAACTCCATCAGTCAGAACTACTTTATATTTTGTAGTATTCTTATCACAGTATATGTTGAGCTGTAGTTTTCTCAATCCTACTTCAAAACTTTTACTGATTCCACTTGTTTTCTATCTTACATTTATATGTTAACATCTGTTCTGTTTTCTTTTCCAGGTGGGTTTTACCATTTTAATTTCCTTATTATCATTTTAGAATTAGGTAAGAGAGGGCATGACTCTAAATCAACTGGCTCCACATATGTCGTCCCAATATACCCTCCTCACTTTCAATAAATTATACTAAAAATCAAGGCTGCTCAGATGATCAAACTTAGTGTGGAAACAAGGGGAAAGGATGAGTCCAAGAACCACTAGAGAAAATAGAAATAGTGTATATGAATTCAAAAGTAGGCTATGATGAATGACATCTCTAGTATTTGATTACTGGTCCCAGGTACAAATATATAATGTATAACAACCTGACTCTTGCCAGGGGCATTTTTACATGATTAAGGGCACCAATTTCTCCTGAAGTTTACCATATCATCCAAGTTGGAAATTTAGGTGTAACAAAAGATCATGGTGGGTTCCAGTTAACCCCCAACGGTTCCAGTTTGCCCTTAATCCCAGTCAGGTACATCTTTCCTACGTATTGCTTTTGAAAATAAACATATGCAATTTTTGCTTTATTCTGCAAATGTGGTAAATTAGATTTATTGATATTTTTAAATATTTTAATAATATAATAATCCAAACTGGTCAGGAAGAGTTATATTTTTATACATTAAATTTTATCTAATTCTTTTTCAAGAATAAGACTGATATATAATTATCTTTTCTTAAAAGATTCCTGTAGGGGCTGGCCTCGTGGCCGAGTGGTTAAGTTCGCGCACTCCGCTGCGGGCGGCCCAGTGTTTCGTTGGTTCGAATCCTGGGCGCGGACATGGCACTGCTCATCAAACCACGCTGAGGCAGCATCCCACAAGCCACAACTAGAAGAACCCACAACGAAGAATATACAACTATGTACCTGGGGGCTTTGGGGAGAAAAAGGGAAAAAATAAAATCTTAAAAAAAAAATATTCCTGTAAAGATTTTTAACCAAGGTTTTTCTGCCCTCATTAAACAAACTATGGAAAGTTCCATATTTTTCCCCTTATTTGGTTATATTTACATAACATTGAAAATATAAATTTTTATTGCTTTACGCATTTTATCACTAAAGCCATGTGGGCCTGATATTTTCTTTGTGGAAGATTTTTGATTAAATATTTTCTTTTGTAATACACAAGCTTATTTATATTTTTGTGTTATCCTTGATTTTTTTTAGTATTATATTCATTTAATCTAAATTTTCGATGACAATTGTACCATTTTCCTTTAATACTGTTGTGGTCTTTTCAATATCAGAAAGATGTGTACTAATGGCTCCTTTTTTGTTTTTGATATTGTACATTAATACCTACTCTTTTTGTTGGCAATCTCACCAATTATGTTAGCCTTTTGAAATTACCAACTTCGGGCTTTCTGACCATATTTTATTGTCGTATTCTCCTTCATTAATTTTATTAAAGAAACATTAACGTTATTTATGTTATAATGTTATATTATCTTATATATGTTGTCTTATTAATGTAATTAATGCTATTAATGAAAGAATATTCATTAATCATTTCTATTATTCTCTTTCTTCTATTATTCCATTAGTCTCCTTTTGGGTTAAGTTTCTTCTTTATTACTACCTTCTGGGGAGAGTAATTAGTTCCATTATTTTCGTTCTTTCAGCTTTTTTTCTAATATGTACATTTAAGGCTATCAATTTTTCTCCAAGATTAGGTTTAGAAGCTATTGTAAGGATTTAAGAAAATATTTAACTACCACTATGTCAAAATATTTTGCAATTCTCATTATTATTTATTCACTGTCTGAGTTTTCAAATGGCTTTATGTCTTTCATTTTTTTTGAAAATTCTCTACTATTATCTCTTTGAATATTTTTATCTTTTCTTTTTTCTTTTGCTCAACATACACATGTTCTCTGAATGTATTATTCACATATTTTTCATTTATTATATTCCCATTTGTATGTTTCACCTTTTTGTGTGCCTGGATTTTATTATGATTATTTCCTTCTGACATTTTCCATTTCACAAATATTCTCTTCAGCCATCTCCAAACAGCTGCCAAATACCTTCACTGGATTCTTTTTTTTTCAGTTCTAGAATTTTGATTTACTCCTTAATAGCTTCTAGTTCTCGACCAACTGTCTCAATCTTTTATATCCTTGAATATACTATGACTATTTATTAAACCCTCTGTCTCATGAACCAATTATCTCACTCTGCTATGAATCTTTTCTCTCTAATTCCTCTCTGTTTTTCACTCATAGGGTACTTGTCTTCTGGGGCTGGGTTTGATTCCTCATCAGATTTGATGTTAAAATTATACACAAAAACTGAGGTTTGAATAATATTTTCCTTTTGAGAATTTACATTTTTATCTTGTGAGCTGCTTAAGCACTGATATTCAAGATCACCTGAAAGTAGTTTCAGGACTGAAATTAATTGAAACTACGTATCAGTCTCTCCATGAACTTCTCTATTTTTGCTTTGCCCTTGCTACTAAGTTTTGGCTCCATAAGTTCCCTAGTAGACTTATTAGAGTTTCATAACTTTCCCACAATTGTAGTTACTGAACTCTGATTAATTGCATTTCTCCTATTCCTGTAGGACTCTCAAAAGTTTCAATCACCTTCTTAGCATCTAATCACCTTATTTTATAATAGACTCCCGTACAAGAAATATAGACTGAATGCTGGTTTCACCTTTGTGAGTCTATATATTCATCCCAAATTCTGTCATCATGTTCTTCACTGGTTTGTTAACTCTTTGATTCCTTTGGTCAGACATTTTTAAGATCTTGATCAGCTTTTCCAGTTGTTTTCAGTGAGAGTTTTGATTCAGATTAACTAATACACAATTACTACATAGCAGAATCCCTTAAACAGCCAGATTTTAGCTAATTTCCTATCCTTTTTTCAATCTAGGTGAGGCCACATATCCAAATAGATATATGAAGAGGATGTATGTAACTTCCAGCCTGTGTATTGAAATACAAATATTCTCATCCTGGTCCTTCTTTTTTTTTATCTCTTGCATGCTGGAAGTTTCAGAGGTCAGAAATGAAGCTTTGACCATGCACACAGGGACAACATGCTAAACGATTGTGAAGAAACAATATGGAAGGAAATGGTGTCCCTATCTAACCTTGTGGAGCATGGTCTGATTGTTCATCTCTAGATTGCAATGTGAGTTAGCAATAAACTTTTGTATACTTACACTATTGCATTTTGAGTTATCCCCATTACAATGGCTTGGTCTTTTCTCAAAAGAATACAACATCAAGATAAAATATTGAGTAGGGGATTGAATTTATGAGCCAGGAGTTCAGGGGAAATGTCAGAGCTGGAGATAAAAATGCGAGAACCATCCATATATAGAGTGCATTTAATACCACAAGGTTGAATTATGCCATTTAGACAGTGTATCTAGATGTGGAAGAGAACCAATGACTGTGCCAGGGGCCACACAACAATTTAAGAAAGATTTGACTATGAATAAGCAAACATGTCTGAGAAAAAGAGGCAAGTGCAGTTGAAGGAGGTACAAGAGTGAGTCCTATCTCAGCATCTAAAGAAGAGGTAATTTTTAAAAAATAAAAAGATATGTCAACAATATCAAATGCTGCTGATAACTTGAGGAGGAATTTGCCATTAATTTAATTTGTGGAGGTCATCAGTGCCATTGACAAGAGCTGTTTTGATAGAACAGTAGGGCAGAAGCCTGATGGACATTGATTGACAAAAGAATAAGAACATGGAGAGAACAAATATCTGTTAATGTCATTCTTTTGAAGAATTTTAGTGCTAAATTGAATATAGAAAGAGGACAGACATTAGAGAAGGAAGATTCAAATTTCAGTTTACTAAAGATTCATTATCAATATTTCAAATAAATTGATTAATGACTTATGTTTTGTATTACTTGATTAAATTTTTATCTTCTGTTTCATTCCTTAAAGTATTTTAATCAACATAAATGCGGTGAAAATGTGACATAAACACATGACATTTCCACAGAGTAATCTTGTTCACCATTTATATTTTTATAAAGCATGACTGGTTCACTTTTAGAGTATTGTTCCTTATGTTTTTAGCTTTGCAATTTTTATTCAGATCTTTGTTCTTCTTTTTTCTATATAAACTTTACAATTTATCTTTCGCCTAAAAACTAAATTCTTTATCTACTCATTATGATATTCCAGGTAAATTAATTTGTATCATTCCTTTGAGAATAACTTTCTGTTCATCCTGGATATATCATTACCTGAATTTTGCAATGTTTCCATCCTTTGAGTTCGTTCTTATTTAAACTGGATGAAATAATATACATTTATGGTAATATATCAGTAAGGGAGTATAATAATCAAGAAGTCCTACAGATATTTTCTTTTTAATACTTGATTTTCTTTAAGAGATGAATAATGTGGAATTCTTCTCTCACAAAATGACTCAGCCTATCTTCTGACATATTATAATTCAGATATTTAAGTCACCTTGTCACAGCAAGTCTGAATTCATATATCATATTCCATTTTATAACAAAATTGCAATCAAATAATTGGTAACAAATAATTACCTAAATTAGAAATGCAAAATATGCTTCAGATTATAAACCTCCCCATTTACTTCAAATGGTTTGACCAGAGACAAGGTACTTCCTTCAGTAGATTTATTTGTACCTGTCAAACTTTAGATATCCAGCCAGTAGAAAAGTTCTATCTTAAATCAATAACTTAATAGATTAGTGATAAGTTTTAATACTATGTGGTACTTTGCCTTTAATTTTATTCTTTCCATTTCAGTTCATATCTCTGAGCTCTCTTCCTACACCTATAATCATGCCAATTAACTTTTCTATTTCTACTCTGTTTGGGTGTATTATTGAGATCTTATGTTCCCTTTTAATCATAGACAGCATAAATAATACAGATTTCACATTTTACATAATCTCTAAATTGTAGCTGTATTTAAAATAAAATTTTTTAAAGGAATTTCAGAGTAATATATTTAAGGGGGCAGGATAACAGGATTTGTGGAAAAAAATAGTAGAAAATAAGTGTTCCTAAGTTTAGGAAATTGTAGTGATCCAGTTAACTGGGTTCATCTTTGCATGACCTAATGCCAGTATGTTAAATGGAAATTTGTTACGATAAATACTGTAACACGCATGTGTGTGTGTGTATGTGTATGAGTCTGTGTGTAAGCGGGTGATGCGTTGCTATCAAAGAGAAGAATTATAAACACATCTTAATTTGTTCTTCAGTCTCAATCTAAGCTTCCCAGAGAATTAAACACATCTACTTCAAGGTTATATTTTTAATATCTTTCTTTTTCTTTCTTTTCTCCCAAGAAGGTAATTTCATGTTTTTCAATTATGTTAAAATTCTACATATATTTTATTGTTTCTCTATCTTTTTAATGAAACATATTTTCCAGATTTTCTTACAACTATACAGTTCATTAATACTCTTTTTCATTTTTAATCGTATCATTAGTAAAGTGTTAATATAGTATCATCTATAAATGATCTGAACTTATTGTTTAGAGATTTATCTATTGTTAGCTGATATGCATATGCCAAGGCAATTTTTAGAATAATGCATCTTATATATCAAATAAATTTTCATAAATAACTTTTAAGAAGTTATTGAATCCATAACTTAATGTGTGTCCATGACTGATTCTGTCTTTGGTGCATTTGCAGATCTTTGAAATACTGTTCTCTCACTTGCCATTTAACTACATTTATATCAGCTTCCTTTATTACAAATTTCAGTATTTTGTTGATTTGGAGTCAGTTTTTAAATTTTCTTCTAGAAAATTTAATATAAGAATCTTATTAGTGTGTAATTATAATTTACACTAAATAAACTCCTCCCAATTTTTTTTGTTCTTAACATTATATGTTTACATATCTCAACATTATTTTTTATTATATCATTTTATTTTACAAAAATACAATTGGAAATTTTTTGGCTAGCCTCCACTTAAATGTGTTTCCCTATTAACTGATGATTAAATTCCCTCTTTAAACTAGTAAGTGATGTACTAAGCTAAACACTGATGGATATTAAACTACTCTCTAGTATAATCTAGCCTTCTACTTACACATATTAGTTGTTATGTATCAATAATCAGTTGTGTCTATTCCAAAATAATTTTATCAGGCATACTGTAATTATTTAGTTCAAATAAATATTATGTAATTCCATTAAATCTGAGCCTGAAAAGGAAGAGAACATTGATTTTATGCAAACTTAGTTGAGTTTTTAGAAATGAGAGACTGGATAATTTTCCGACATATTCAATGTGGGTGCAAAGGCTCTGAGAGTTGGGGAAGGTAAGGGTTACAATTCAAGTTTACTTTCCACTAAATTAGCTTTGTAAGTGTCAAGAATCATGAAGACCTATCTCCACTTTAATGAAACCTAAATTAGAAATCAAGACATATTGCATTTTAGGCTATAACTTATGGCACAGAGATAGTTCCTCTCAAAGAAACAATATTTGCGAAAATGTCCTGGGCTGAGCAATGCATGGTTGACTACTTCACAGGCTGGCATTCTTCATACTGACCAGTACTCAGATCTCTAAGGTAGATTTCTCTTGACAAGTGAGGTATTTGGAGGCAAAGAAAGATATTATTTTAGGTACAATCTTAATGTTTTAAGCTTCAGCTGATGCTAATACTCAGAGAGAAAAATCCTTATGATCTGAAACTGTTCTTCACAATATGACAGAATTCCAGATTTGGAAGTAATCTTAGAGTAATTTAATCCAACTGTCTTCTATTTGCATGTATCTAATTTAAGACTATCTTGACAAGTGTTATTTGAATGTTTAATGCGCCATTTTGTCTGTGAATATATGCGAAGATTTTGTGCATGAATTAACTATTACTGACATACAGATTACCCCCAAACCTGGTAGCTGAAAACAATGGCAATACAATATTTCTCAGATTCTGTGGGTTGGCTGTATGGATCCCCTACTGAATGTGCTGAGACTCACTCATTTGTCTACAGTCAGCAAGAGGAACAGCTGGTCTAGAAGATTCATGATGGACCCACTCACATGAGTGTGCAGAGAGAGTGGCTGCCAGCTGTGGCATGTCGGTTGTAACCCATACCACTAGTGACCTCGTAAACTGCAGTAAACAAGACTATCTCCCTACATCTCAGTCTCAGGGCAATATTATATGAAATTCAATTGTGGGAGCTACAAGGCTTCTTTAGACCTAAGCTCTGGAACTTGCCCAACATAAATTCTACCATATGCTATGGTCCATGCAAATTACAAGGCCAACATAGTTTCAAAAAGAAATGGACACTAACAGTTAAGAATGAGCCACAAAATATTATAGCTTTGCTTTTGAATCTGTCACATTTTGAAAGTTTTTGATTATTAGACTAGTGATTTTCTTGTAATTCTTAACCAGTTAAACTTGTTATAACATTTAGTCCCAAACAGACCTAATCTGATGTTCAGTATTACAGTCCTTTGGGTGTATAGACACAGCTGTGTGGCCACCAGCTGTGATCCACCCTCAGATCCTTCACTTCCAATCACAGGACCATGATTCCCTTCCGTATTGTATCCTTTGTCTTCCAAATGTATTTATCTATTCTCTTTTGTTTATTTTATGAGGTTTTTAAATAGTTGGCATCAAGTTATTAAGCAATGATCTCAATTCACCCAAGAATTATTCACTCCAATAATATATTTCTAAAATTCTTAACCACTGGATGGAGTGGCTTTTTCTTACATAAATTTCCTCTTCCTAAAAAACAACACGCCTTTAAACATAGTCATTGAAATAAAGCAAAGGTATATTAGAACAAATGTAATAGTCTCTTTTAACCTTTGGTGCCTTATTTACAAGTCCTTTATAAAGCAAGAATTGTTACAGTGGGGTTGCAACTTATATACCATTTATAGCTATACATAAAAATCACATATGTTATACATTGTGAAAATACTACAAATGCCTGAATAGAAGATAATCTTCCATTTTGCTAAGGTGAACATTCACTGAAAGAAATCTTCAGCTAACTTGATTATATAAACTTTCCAAGATGTCAATAAAATAGTCAGATATGCACTTGTAATATTTTATTACTTTAGTAACAAATACATATTAAATCACATATAAAAAATGTTCATTCTGATATAATATTTTACCTCTTAAAATATTTATTTGCATATTTGAATACTAACTTTCATGAAAATGTCTCATGTCACTATAAAACACCATTATATAAAATATTTAAAAATGAAACAATAAGTTTGAAATAACAAAAGTATATAAAATAAGGCAATGGATGATTGCTCAGGATGAAAAAGGAGGAATTGTGGATAATTTCAACACCATGACAAGGATAAAGATTAGAAAATAAAAGTGTAGTGCCAAGATCTTTGAAGTAGCTGAGGAAAATGATAGTGGCCTAAAACCATTTGTATCCATATAAACTCTAAAACCAATATAGAAAAATAAGGAAAACAAATGAAATCACACATGTCCTCATCATAATCAGCATCAGAACATAGAAAAAGCCTTACACTTCAAGTTACTTGTAAGTAAAAATTAAAAGAAATTCAACTATATCTAAACAACCAAATATGAGTTAACTCTCTATTACATTTCCATGAAAATCTTTGTGGTGAGTGCCAAATGAGGGCAATTTTGGGGGAAAATGCACAGAGGAGAGGAAAGATAAGAGAATAGCATTTGTAAGGTTACTCTAAAACCATTCTCCGAGAGACAAAGTCCATGTCAAAAAATATCATAGTAGGTACACTGACTACAGTGAAGCAACTTAAAGGTAAGCACAATCCAAGATTGCATCTTCTAAGGCCATCATTTGTGTAAGAGTAGAATTTAACCAGGAAGGCTGAGATTATCTTTGGAAATTAGTTAGCAAATGAGAAAGAAGTTTTCTGTTGTAGAAAATAGGAATCAAAAAGTCAGAGGACACAAAGCCCCTCCTTCTACAGAAGGAAAACACACACACACACACACAGAGGCATTGAAGGGTTGCATTTTGCTGCTCAAAGAATAGACTGCCATTCAACTAAGAATCTGATGAACTGCTCTAATGCCACACACACACACACACACACACACACACGTGACTAAGTCTATACAATGCTACTATAAGAAAAAAGAACGTGAGAATGAAAATGCATTAGTTGATGATATTTTCTTTTCTACCTCAAAAATGACGAAACAAAAAAAATCTGTAATAAAATGTTGCAAAATAAAATACTCATCTTAATTCATACATTTGAGGATATTAAAAAAAATGCTGTGTACGTTCTAAAATTGAAAACATAAATGGACAAAGCATGAAATGAAAGATTTGCTTGAAATCAGAGAAGGAATGGAAAAATATGACAATGTTTTCTCAGAAATGATGGCTAACTTAAAAAGTACTCAGCGGTTTACAAACAACATCGTGATCTAGTAAGGAACGTTAAAGAAAGGCAGAAAAACATTAATGAAAATGAGATAAATAATATTGAAAGTGTGTCAGAAAATTATTGAAAGAGAAGATAGGCAAAGAGAAAATAAAATGAGTAAATTTGAGTTCCTAAAAAAGATTTTAAAAAGCATGAAACAGTTAATTTTAAAAATTTATTTTAAAAAAGTTTTCTTTACATAACAGGTGGAAAATCTACATATTGAAGGTAACCAAAATGTGCTTGACATTGACATCAGATGACTACATTTATGATAAATTCTAATAAAATTATTTTACTTCAAAGATAAAGGCAAATTCCTTAATGCTTTCAGGCAAAAAGAAACAGTATCTTATATGAATAAAATAATTACACTAGTATCGGAGTTCTGAAAAACAACATAAAAATAGAATAGCATGTTCAAAAAATTCAAGAAAATTGTGAACCAAAGATTTTATATCCTTCCAAGCTGTCCATTAAGTATCAAAGCTATAGAAAAACAATGTTAAACATAAAAGGTCTCAGGAAACTCACCCTTGAGTCCGTCTTGAGGAATTTACTAAAGGGCAATCTTCACCCAACAAGAAAATGGCAAGGAAAATATTGGCAAAGGAATGATAAGGAACATTTAATATTTTTAATTTTCCACCTAAAACTAAACAAATTGGGGACACAAATGGAAGAATAATATGGAAATAGATATTCTGACACAGTATAAATAAGGTAATGAGATATGAGAACAGAAGAGAGAACAAGTTGGGAAAGTAGAATTAGTTTATTGACTACTGAATAGGGAAAATATGGGAGTCAAACAATACCATAGAGAGCTAATAAACCAGATAGTAAAAGGCTCAATAAGAAAGCAGGGAAGTAAGTCCACTAGAAAAGGAATGAGTACAAATTTAAATAGTAGAAGAAAATGCAGGAATTCCTTAAAAAGTAAAATAAAATTAAAGAAAATGAAAATACCTCATGGAGGCAAAGCAACATAAAAAATAATATACCACATATGACTAAAAATTATATGTCAAAAATTGAAACTAACCATAGCAGACATGTCAATAAGTGTGTAAGTCACTTATTATAAGACAAATATTTCCAATTTGATTCACAAAACAAGATTCAAGTACCTGCTATATACAAGAGATAGACTTAAAATGATTAAAAGACGGCTAAAAAGGAGATTACCAAAGATTCACTAGGGGAATTGAGACAATAAAGACGGAAAGTTAATTATCTTATACTGGACAAAGTATAATTCAGATGAAATAGCTTTACTTATGCAAAGGATGCTTCTTTTTAAGCTTAAAGTAATAATTCACGATTTAGATGATATTCTTGCACCAAATAACATAGCATCAAGCTCTACCAGGCACACGGAAATTCAAGGACTCTCACTACTAGATTGTTTATGTTGACAAAATATAAATAAGGCATAGAATACATAAAAAACACAACAAAAGTCAGATCTTATGAATATATATCAAATATTGCACTTTTATAATAGAAAAAATATCTTAAATGTAGAATCTCTAATCACTATGAAAGAGATGAACTTTTAAATAATATTGCTGGGACAACTGGATGGTGTTTTGGACAAATAGAAGATAATTATTAAAACTAAATATCTAATGATACATAAGAATGCATTCCGGATGTATCACGTGCCCAAAGGTAAAAAATGAAATACTAAACATAATAAACGAAGAGAAAATTCATGGGTTATTCTATAGTCTTAATGTCTTAATATATGACACAAATATTTCATGGCCCACTGAATAAAATAAGAATCCATGCAACCATATCATTATTAATAAACAATAGTAAATAGATAGAGCAATGACAGATAGAGAGGAGAGAAGAGAATCTTCCAATTTATGGCTAATTTCCAAGTAATAAGTGTACACGAAATGATGAAATTACTAAATCACCATTTAACAACATCCAGGGTAATTTTTCAGGCAATATTATTAATGAATAGTAATAATTGTTTTAGGCATTTATCATCCATGTATTCTAGGCAATAAATAAATAAATAAATATGAGGATATACTGCCACGATGTATCTCCCTATAAGATCTTAAAGAGAAAAATAGTAACTTTACAATGGCGGGAACTGGAAGAAACTTACCTAACCCAAGTTACAAAATTATCAACAGTAATGGGGCAAATCTTCATCATAACCATCTTGTTATGAATCCTTGAAAACTTAACAGATATTCTATAGAATGCCTGTCAGAAAATTGTGAGCTGAATGCATAACCATGATGAAGGATAAGATAAGCACACATTCTGGGACATTCTATACAGTAATTTTCCTTTCTTCTCAAAGTACCTTGGATAATGTCAAAATGTCTTGAAAGCCAAAGAAAAACCAAGACATTTTCCCAAATTAGGGAGCCTAAAAAGGCATGATAACTAATACATCATATGATCCATGATAGAGTTCTAGTAAATTAGTTTGCTTCTGGTGGGACAAGTGATAAAATTAGAATGTCTATAGATTACATAACTACATTGTATTAATATTAATTTTATGATTTGATAATTGCACTGTGATATATAAGGCATGTGTAACTTACTCCTTCCAGAGCATATATGGAGAGACAGAGAGAGAGAGAGGATGTTTAAATAAAATGCTAACATTTGTGAAACGTAGGTAAAGGGCATACAGGAAGTTTTCACATTCTTTTTGTAACTCTTCTGTAAATAAAGTACTTCAAAATAAAAATTGAAAAACTGCATTGCATTATTTTTTGACTCACAGTCATTCGTTTCTATCCATTTTTTTTGAAGCAAAGTGTCATAGAGATAAGGTATTAAAGTTTGAGAACAAAAGCATGTAAAATTAATACAGAACTTAAAGCACAAAATGTGTTTTTAAAAATAAAACTTTAAGAAAAATGGGAAAAGAATTAATTAGAGGAAAGGAAAATATAAAGAAAATTGAAATATAAAAGTCATAGAGGTTTTGGAGGGTAAGAAAGTAAGATTTTCATTCACGTTATTTTCAAAATTGTGAACTAATGTTACTGTGAGACCTGAAACTTAAATGCTGGAAAAATCTAACCCCACATTTTCTGGGATTTTCTCTATAACATTATGTAATGAAAGACGTCAAAGTAATTCATATATTCATGCAAGAAACTCTTAAACTAGAATTGATGTCCATATTGTTGCCGAAAGTGCACAAATTTGGGAGCCAGACAGATCTGCATTTGAATTCTACTCTTCCAATTCCAGCTTTTTGACAAATGTTAGCTCCCTTTTTATAGAAAGAAAGCTGGCTAATTTTGTTGCACTCTGAATTTTAAGATGAGTTTCAAAGAACGCAGAAGGAATTTAAATCTGTGGTTTTTAAGAGGCCATCTAGTTTCATTCAGCTAGCTAAGTCTTTGCCAGAGTATGATCCATATTTATCTGCATAAAAGTTTCCCCCCAGAAACTCTGCTTCAATGGATATGGAGGTGGATCCAAGAATCTGCATGTTTAACAAGCACGCCACATGATTCAGATGTACATTACATTTTATGAATCACTGCCTTGGATGAAGAAACCCCAAGTTACTGCATTAAGCTAAGGTTGCTATGAAATATTAACATTACATGAATACTGTCTGAAAAGTCGGTTTACACATATTTCACTAAGCGGAAAAATATAGAAAGAAAATATTCTTAGATAATTTCTTCTTAATGGCAGGTATCATGTTTGAGTTAGGATAAGATAAGAGCTAATTTTGGTCTTTTTGTGTATCAGTTATTAAAACAAACATGTTTGCCACAATGATTGCCACCTGTATTTTAAGTCACAACAATGAGATGAAATATTCACAGATCAATTTAGAAATTAAATGTAATCTGAGGTGGTCAATATTTGAGAAAAAATAAATAAGGGAACAGAGAAGCTGAGTCATATTAATCAAGGTACTTAAAGATACTTAAATTATACAAGGGATTATTTTTAATAATAGCTGTAGTTAAGGAAGTAGATAAATTAATTGTGTGGTATTTTAAAAGGGATGGATAGATGAGATAGACAGATATACATAGAAAGATAGATGATAGATGGATAGATAGACAAATTCATCACTATATAATAGATATTTCTGGTGGAAACACAAAATAACATATCCTTACTTCATACAGAAATATATCTAGAAATCTAGATTAAATTTAACCTAAGAAATCTAGGTTAAATACCACCACTCACATTCCGAGCTGATCAAGCATATCAGGAAATTGTCTAAATCTAAGTCTCAGTTTATTCACTTTTCCCTCCTGATGTTGGGAGCAGTTACACTTCATGAAAGAATATCACCTTCCAAGATTTTAAAAATAGATAAAACTCTACAAATTGACATGCAAATGCCAAAAATTGTATTGCTAACAATACCTCATCATTGTCACATTTAATAAGACCAGAGAAAATGCCAGACATCATCAGTTCAGTTTTCTAGCTGATGTAATATTCGCTCTTTGACAGTTGCCAAAGTGACATTTTCTGGAAAAGTATGATAGTTAGCTTCCAAGACCACATATTTAAAAAGAGTAGCAGTTTTTTAGATGTGACACTGATAGTAAACTGCAACTCCATAAATTCAGATCTTTCTCTCTTAATCTATTTTTTTCAGTCAATAATAATACACATTTTGTTGATATAGTTTATGCATCTTATGGACCTACTTCAGCTTTGCATGCAAATGTCCTAAAATACGAGGGAAATTATGGAGCATCAAAGAAAAATTAAAATTTATTTCTTTTTAGTTAAAGGGTCACCAATTTTATTTTTGTGGGTTGACTAGAGTGAACAGGAACGTTTTCAATTAAGCAGAAAATACCTATTTCGTGAAAAATATAAATAAAAGCCTCCATTTATAATTGACTATAGATTATTTAGCAAATTTTGAGAAAATACATTTGTCTGCTAAAATCATTGTATAATTATTAACAACTATTTCTTAATAATACACCTTTATTTTTGCCTTTAAATTATAGGGGACATGATCAAGAAACTCTCTCTACTATAGTTTATAATATAAAGATTTGAATATAAAGTATTCAGTAGTATATGTTGCTGAAACAAATGTAAAGCTTATAAAATATAAGATAGAAACAAATTAAGGATTTTTAACAGTAATTTGGAAGAAAAATTAATACAATAGTCACATAGTTTAGCTTGATATCTTAGGTTCAAGGCATTATCACTATTTTTTAATTTAAAAAAGCCAAACTAAAATGGACTCTTCTCATGATACACCTGTTTAAATGTGAACATGTAAATACATGTGTAAAACATAGCTACTGAAAACTGTCTCAGGGACAGGAAACCCGCTTTCACTGTTTCTGCACTGGGAAATAAATTGCCTTATTTCTCATTTTCTCCTACTTTGACTTTGTAGTCATGCCCTCATTACCATATTCAATTAATTAGTGCACAAAGGTAATATTCTAGTGCTCACAACTCATGGAGTTGCGTTATTGACACCAAATAAATAGGGCAGAGTCTTAATGCAAGGTGAGTATTCAGAGATCAGAGGGAACAAAGCAAAGAACTTCACACCTTTGTGAAAATACTAACACTAAAAATTCATTACTTAACCAAGAAGACCACCCACAAAGACAAAGAAATGGACAAAAGGAAAAAAATAGAAATAAAAGAAAGAACACATTAAAATTAAATGTGAAAAAGAGAGTTGCATTCATTTTTATCTCACCTTGACCTGACCTGACTGAATGGGATTAGAACAAAAGCATTTCTTCAGAAACTTGCCATCTCACCTTCTGAGAGAAACCACAGCATTATTTTGGCTTTGTAATGTTTGTGTTTATTACATTTGCACACCAGTAGCAAAAAGCATTTCAATCCATAATATTTTCTGTATGTTCAAAATTTTCTTAATTCCTTGCTGAGTTAATGCAGGGGGTGTCACAAAGTGTTTTACATAGCTTGTTGAAAAAAACGCAAATACAAATGTAATTTAAGATTTTTGAATCTTATATTCTGTTCTGCCTTGCCAGTGGAGTCATTTTAGCACACAACTTGGAAATAAAGCCCTTCTTAAAGACAAATTTTAAAGCAATGCCTTATGTTTGATCTTTAAATATAGCAAATTCCATTACCTGTAGCAGAGTATACATAATCCCCATAACATCAACAGCAGTAGCGAGATCAGCCACAGCCTCAGTCTCAGTCATGCCAATTTTCCCCTTTTTCCTCCTACCATCAACTCTTCAACACCTTTCCTTCATTGCCACTAACTGGAACGAACCTCTTAATCTTGAGTAAAATAATAGCACTAGCTTCATGTAATACAGGTACTTCGAAATGTCTCCTCGGTGTATCCAATTACAAAATCTCTGGTTGCTTCATGATGTTTTCACTCTAAAATGGGAAGCAAACTGGGAACATTATGCAAATAGCTCTCCTCGTGGTCTCTGGTGGGTTTTGCGCCTTCTGTCTCAGCTCTCTTTCCCTCTCCTTTCCTGGACCCGGGTATGATGTTGTTACCCGCAGGATTTTCTGCTTTCAAGTCGCTTAGTTTCCCACAGGTATGCCCTCAAAACAATTAAAGAAATGTCGCAGAGAATTTACTGGTAAAATAGACCATAAGGAAGCACTTAAGCTTGAGGGATTGATTATCAGGGAGAAAATTGTGGCTATATGTGCAGGCCCCAGAGCGCGTCAAGTCCTCTCATTCTTCCTTCCTTTGCCTTTTTTGTTACCTTATCTTCCCAAGATTCAATGGTACTCTTTGTTATGGTCAATTTCCCTCGTATCATTTCCTCTATTTCCTCCTTTTTTGAAATTATGTTCCTTAATTTTCTCAGCTCATTTGTCTTTGTTGAATTTTTAAAGATTCTTAAAATTAGTATTTTGGAGTTTTGAAAAAAAGGTTGCTTTTTAAATCAAATTACAACAAATCAATGAATGGTTTCTCTTGGCTTACATCTCAGATAACTCTATCAGGGGACAAATTTTCTTACCTGGACCAATTTTAGAGGATGTCCTTGCTCATCACAAAGAAAACCATCTGCCCTAGGACGACTCTGATGAGTTTTAATTAATTACATCATGTGCCTAGAGATTTACATAAAATTTCAACATTATTTATGTTTTTACCCCATGTAGAAATTATATCTCATGAAAGACATATGACACTGCTCACATAGCTAGAATACACAAGCTTCTGTTCAAGGAGAAACAGGTTTGGGTTATTTCCTAGTCATTCCTAATTATTTAAAGCAAAACTGTAAAAGTGATGTAGTGGTTTTTAGATGATTATATCTTATTACAAGTTGAAATTATATTTCCACACTTTATTAGATCTAGGACTTTGTAATAACATTGATTTTCAGTTGATTCTTAAATGACAATGTTTTTCTAATGTAAATAGAATGTTTGTTTTTTTATAATCATGTTATTTTAACACATATTGATAGGTTTACCTATATAGATTTTACTGCAAGAGAATTTTCATAACTGTTAATTCTATGGAACTTAACATAAACTAAATAAGAAATTTGTTTTTGAAGATTGGCTTCCTAAACTAACCTCTGTTGCCAATCTCTTTTTATTCTTCTTCTCCCCAGAGCCCCCGTACATAGTTGTATATTCTAGTTATAGGGCCTTCTAGTTCTACTATGCGGGACGCCACCTCAGCATGGCCTGATGACCCGTGCCGTGTCTGTGCCCAGGATCTGAACCAGCGAAACTCCAGGCCGCCGAAGCTGAGCACGTAAACTTAACCACTTGGCCACGGGGCCAGCCTCAATAAGAATGTTTAGTAATGCACAATGAAACACATATTCCTCTGAAGAATACTTTGAAAAATTTATGCAATTTTCAATTTTTACTGGAAACATCACTATCATCTCACTAGTGAGAGAAGAGGAGAGTTCTTGGTGGTATACCATCCAGAGTTAAAAAACATGGAAATAAAGCATTACTGATACATATGAATATTGTAACATCTCTGATAATTCTGTCTAAAATTCACCATGAATGCTTAGAAACAAAACAAAATAAAACAAAGAGCCAAAACAGTATGAAAGACTGTAAAATTGACATGGTTAAGATGCAGATTTAGGTAAGATTCATTATTTGATTACTGTGAAAGTGTAGTACTTTTCCAACACGTTGTTCTAAATATATAACTTTACATGAAAATAGTTTACAGCATAGGAAATGTTTCCCTATATTCAAATTAGAGTAAAATAAAGCAGACTGGGGTGAAATAATTCTTTAATCAGGGATGATTCTTGTCTAGACAATTCAAAACCGAGAAAGCTGTGTTTTAAATAGACATTTAAATGTCAAAAAATGGCAATGCATATTTTAACTATTCAGTACTTAAAAGCTCAATGGCATATAAGAAATCCCAGCGCATACGTATAAGAATGCCACCTTGTGCAGCAGCAATAAGTATTTCTAAGTACTTACTCCTGTGGACGTGAGGACACATAAGGTGGGAAGGTGGAAACTTTCTCTCCTTACTACTCTTTAATTTAAAATATTTGAAGAAAAGCTAAAGAAATCTGTTACAGTTTTTCTTTTTTTTCTTTCTTATGAATATTAACTTGTGAAAGTGACATTGTGCTGTATGCAAGAACAGATCTTGTTTAAGAAATGTTTCACTGTTAATGTTCCCTCAGGCTGAGTGATCCCTTTCTCTTTCTCCTTGAATGGGCTGCATAAACAGAGCTTTCTGGCATTTGCATCCAACTGAAACAAATTAATAACTGCCCTCAATTGCACAGTAACATTGTTTTTGCACCATTCATTACTACATTAGTCCTTCAGTCATTTAGGACGTCCCTCACATGTAAGGATTTGAAAAAGTAGCCAACTGTTTCTGCCAGAGCTTCATTCCTTTGACAAAGGAGGTAGGTTTCATATTAGAAAACTGTCAACTGTTGCAAAAGCTTCAGTCGTATGATTTTGACTAGAAAGCACATACACACAGCATTCAGATAAGCTTGTTCTTCAACGATAGGATTATCTGGTCGGAAGTCCTAATAGACCATTCTTTTAAGACACAAGTGTCATCTCCTTTCTCACTATGCTCATTCTACACACATATATCATCTTTCAATTCAGTTCCTTTGGTTTCACTTCATTAAAAAAAAAGGAATATGAAGTTTCTTTTCCTTTTGGCAAAGAAAATATTGTATTCATTTATGCTATCTACAAGTCTAATATGAGATGTTTGAACAAAATTGTTAGATCACTGGAGAAAGAAAAAAATTATCTTCAAATGAACATATCATTTATAGAAGAATCAAAAATCATGTGTCAGTCTTCGAGATAAGTTAAATAAAAATCTCTGTCTGAAAATTCGATCCTCCTTTTCTTCTTACAATGAGCAAAGTCATAAGTGGTGTTATAAACAGAGCCAGCCTTACAAAAGAACCATGAAAGAGGCCTTGGGAGCTCTGTAAATGTCAATGCCATCTTCCTTCTAATTCCTGTTTCCAGATCACTTGCTCCCTGCTTCTCTTTCCTGGTCTCTCATCTCAATGGAAACATGTTCCTTAGCTTGATTGAAGGCCTGTGTGTGGCACTGGTTCTGCTTGGTAGGGATCTTGATTCCTACTCTTGTGTTTTCTTTAAAATGATCACGAGTAAATGTGATTTGATGTTAGTTGAATTGAATCAGGATTTTTCTAGGGGTGATAGTTATATACACAAAGTGAATTAAATGATATGAATTTCATATAGGCAAAATAATGATATATACTATTGTTAACCTATACCTCATCTCCTCCCTCTGCTTTTCCAACTGCTCACAGCTGGGTCCAGAAAGGACACAGGGACAGTATGTGTTTAATTCCAAGTCAGTGTGGAGCAAATCCAGTTGAGGCAGCAAAAGCTTAAGTACTTTCGCCCTGGCCCTCCCACTCATTTAATGGGTCTCAAATATATGTCTATATCTTAAAACAAGGTTGATATCTGAAAGGTCTTATTTGACCAGGTAAAACTTTTGATAAAGAGAATGAGTGAAGAGATAAAAGGAAACACCATGATGTGGACAGTGGGATGCAAATGGGTCTTTCAGGAGACTGTGGTAATGACCACAACCCTTTCCCAATCCAGCATTCCCAACCATATGTGCATCTGAGTCCTGCTTCCTGCTTCTCCCTCTCTCTCTCCCACTTCTAATAGAATGTACAAAATCAGTCACGATTGTGTAGTTTCATCTTATCTCTCTCTTCCCTTTGTTCTTTGAGCTCCAGCAGCATCCAACTACTTGCTACTCCCTAAATGATGCTATGAGTTTTATGCCCTATGGGTGCTTACTAAATAACAGATGTTCAGAATAGAGTACCATTCCTGGAAGGAGAAGAAGGGTGTGGGTTAATAATATAGATGTTGATTTGTGCGTGTGCAGCGGCAAGGTAGATGTGGGGAGGGAGAGGTGGGTGTGTCATGATCAAGGAAGGAAAGGCATGAGGTAAAAGAACATGGAAAAGTTGCTATATAAGGGAAAACAATGTTAAAAATCACTGCCAGGCTTATGATCCTGGGCCTGATGAGAGTTAAATGAAACACCAGAAACAATCTGTTGATTATTTATTCGGTTATTCACACAATAAATATTTACTGAGCATATACTAAGTGGGAGTACATCAGGAAACAAAACAGCAAAAAAGTCCTTCCCCCGTTAGAGTTTACATTCTAGGTGTCAGGAGACAGACAATTAACAACAACAACAAAAATAGTAATAACTAATCTTTAGCAATGAATATTTTGAGGATGCTGTGAATCTTCATAAGACAAGGATGAGGAATCTTCTGAGGATGAGAAATCTTAACTCTTGAAGGGACAATATGTGTTTTGAATATAAGAAAGATCATGCTGGAAGCAGAGCAGCATGTGTGGTAGAAGATTATGAGGCTAAATCAGGAGAGTGTATGAAAGTGAATTGCACTTAGCCAGTGGAGATTCCATAATAAACTAAATCATACTGATGGATAGCTAAGAGAGAAGGAATATCAGAATGATCTGAAATCAGCAGAACATAACTAATTAATTGATTAATTCATTGGGTAAACAACTGATAAATCAAAGGCCATCTCTTTTTAGAATCCCACCTAAGGCTGTCAAGCCCTTCAGAAACCCAGCACATACCTCAGAGGCACAGCTTTGCATCTGGGCCACTTTCCAGTGCCTATCCTTTTCCTAGGGTGTGAGGGCAATGACCGGTCCTGAATCTCTCTCCATGACTGGATCTGTGTTTTTTATGTGCTGAGCTCTGTGCCCCACTGCCAAGTGCAGATTGTGACAAAAGTGTACTTAGGTATTCTTAACGTCGTAGATTTCTAACAGAAGGAAATCATTAGAAGACTGTAAAGGTGAGAATGAAAGTTATAACTTTCATAGCTATATTGTAACTATAATAATGATTTTTGTATTTTATTAAATTCTTACTTATATACAAGAAATTTTTAATATCCATATTAATTTGTTATTGAGATATGTTTTGAGTTGTGTTTTATGTTTCCCATGTCTTGTCATTCAAGAGTCAAAAAATATTGTTGAATGCAGAATTGTGGCAGGTCCTAGGAGAGACGAGTTAACAGAAACAAAGTCTCTGCCTTCATGGACTTCCGTTCTAGTGAGAGCAATCGATAATAAACCACCACACAAAATCATCATCAACAACAACAAAGCACATATTGTGTCAATTGGTATAAGAGCTACAACAAAAAATAAAACAGGGTTAGGAGGTAGGCAATGAAGGGGAAATAATCTGAAGAGAGTAGTCACAAACACTTATGCAATAATGTTCCATTTAGAACGGAGTGAGCCAAGCAGGAACCTGGGAGGAGCGCATGCCAGGACAAAAGTTTGGTCTGTAATCCCTGGTAGCACACTTCTGGTTCCAGACATTGGTGATGCCTCTAGAAAGGGTATATACTGGCCAATGTACACGACCCTGGATGCATTCCCAATGATCTGATTTTCTTTCTTTTAGTTTGTAAAATCTAGGCACCACACAAATAATTTTCCTTAAAAGGAAAATCTAGAAATTTTCATTTGTAATGTCAGTGCCTCATAGAGAAATATATTTCCACTGTTGCATGTCAGCTTTTAACGTTGTAAAACTCCTACAAAGTGTATCCCCATCTCTACATACTTCGTATGGGATGCAGAGACCACATAAAGAAAATGAATAAAACGTAGCATTCATGATGAGAGTATTGGGCTTCTCTAACCCATTTTACAACTGCACACACATATACACTCTAAAAAGTGAAAAAATGAAAACAAAAATGTGCTGTAAGATGCAAGAGGTGTATAAAATACTGAGCAAATACTCATATTCTAAAAGCCTTTATTCTATTTTTTCACTCTGGGTCAATGATTTCTTTGCTCTGCCCGCAGTTCTTCATTACTTAGCTTAATTAACTGATGACTCCAAAAGTTAATTAACTCAATTTTTATCTTATCAGATCTAACTGTGGACCAGTTATTTTTAAGGTAAGGATATAGCATAGTACGGAATTTATCATAGCATAATTGCTAATTCTCATTAATGGATATAAAATAGGAAACTCATGTGACTTGTTTTATGATACCTAGTGTCAAGTTATTATACATAAAGCAGTTTTTATTGGGTATCAAATTTAGAAATCCAACTATTTCACACAAGTGACTGAAATCACTAGAGTCAGTTGTATATTATTTCAGTAATTGTATAATTAGTTGCATTTTTAGTAATTTATATTACTTGGGAATGATTCAGACTGTTATTTGTCATTAAAACAGAGTTTTAAATGTGATTTACATTTACTTCCGAAACAAAGTTGGTAAAAGGACTAGCAACATGTGGAAAAACATAGTCTCATACAGGGTTATATAGGAGATCATTTTATCAGTAAAAAATTGTAGCACAAATTCATTAATGCTAATCGATTTAATCCCTCCTCTAATATTGAAAAAACAAAAATGTCAACTATTGACTTATTTTTAAGAAATTAATTTTGACTATAAATTAACCATATCAAATTTGATATAATCTTGGAGTAAAATTTCCCCAAATATGGAAGCCTTAATGCAATTCTGAATCAAACACAATGAGACATCAGAGGCAGCCTCACACAAGGGCACAAGCCAGGGGTTTGGACAGACAGGCCTATGTTTAACTACTGGGTTGACTGTTTTCTATGAGTAAAAAAATTTAAGACGACATTTAATCTTCGAGCTCATGGTTCCCATCTGTAAAACGGTGACTATTTTGATGATATAATACATACACAACGCCTAAAATAGTAGATATTTTTTAAGTATCAGTTTAACACTAATTTGTTTTTAGTGTAACACCCAAGTCATTACCAGTCTTCTGTAAACCAAATATCATAAATAGGATTCTCACTCAAGACTTCAGCCTATCCATAATTATAACAGGCCCAATTTGTTAAGCACTTGCTAAGCACTCTGGTAAATATTTTCAGTTGTGTTCTGCAATAGTGACAAAATCTCATAATATTTTGAGTTTAATTGAAGACTTTTTCAAAGAACATACAGTCATGCAGGTGTGAAGCAGCAGAAGCAGAATTTAATCTATCTTTTTCTGATGTCAAACATATTATATGAGAAAATACTAAATTTAGCCACATTGTTTTTACAGTATGTGCATGATACAATTTTTTTAAAAGTTAAATAAAACGTATGGTTAGGACTTTAAATAAAACACTGAAAATAATTACATTCTTTCAAATAAAAAAAGGAAGTATAAATTATGCAGTGAGAAATAACTCTTGTTCATTGAGAGCTGGTGATAGAACTCAAGTTTCCTCCGTTAAACCACAAGCTTTAGCTTGCTGTCTTTAATTTAGGAAGGACTTCTGTCGAAACTGGCCGAGCTGTTCTAACAGACTTGACACCATTTTGACAAACAGAGCTCAACACACTCAGAGGCCTCAGGGAGCAAGACTTCCAGAAGATTGTGTGTACTTTGGCCATCTGTGTATTTCAAATTTTTGAGAACATTAAATCTCACAAAATTGGATATTTTGTACAGACTTTTATGTACTTGCATGTCTTTGATAGAGTCAAATATTATTTTATGAAACTGATATATCCCTAAAATATTTTTGTACAATCAATTTCAGAACATAGAATCTTATTTTACCACCAATTTTATTGTGTCACTTAATATGTATTTCACTTGATACACATCTAAAATATTTTTGCAAAACCAATTTCTGAATATAGGATCTTACTTTCCCACTATGTTATTCTCTCAGTTGATATGTGTTTCCCTGAAAAACTAGTTAGAAATCTAAAAAATAGAAAAAACTCACTTCCAAGAAATCTAAGTTTTGAATATATTTGGATGTTAAAATAATAGTAATGTTGAAAATAATTTGTAAATAGAAATGTAAATGATGAGGAAACATTTTGACTTCTGTATCAATCATAATTTAATATTCTAAAGGAATGGCAACAATTATGAGAGAATTGAAAATAATGGATTAGCCTCAAATTTGCACATATTAAAATATTTTCTTCCCCAAGATATATAGTGTATAGCAAGTAATATATAAAATATAACATCAATAAACACTAATTTTAAATTAATTATATCTTTTAATCCCCATAACAGAATTTTAAGTTCTTTATTCATTTTTTTCACAAAAAGATATTTTAAAAAAATTTAATATAGATTTCATTCTTATCTTTCTCTCTCTTGTCTTTCTCTCCAAAACCCCGGTACATAGTTGTATATCCTAGTTGTCATACCTACTAGTTCTTCTATGTGGGATGCCGCCACAGCATGGCCTTGTGTGCAGATCTGTGCCCAGCATCCCAACTGGTGAACCCTGGGCCACTGAAGCATGGGAACTTAACCAGCAGGCCATGGGGCTGGCCCCACATAAAGGCATTTTTAAAGAATTGTACTGAAATTGATAGTCAGAATAGTTAACTAACTTGTCCATGATTGTATTGTTTGGATACATTGTGAAATCACCTCAAATTTCATTTATTTAAGTCCAAAACTCATGGTCTTACCACTTTGCTTTAATGATTCAATATAATTTTGAGTTTGCTACATCCTGATTCCTACAAAATTGTAGAAGCACCTGGCTTTTGGAAACGAAAATAAATTTCAGAGTTGAATATGTAAAATAAAATTTACAGGAAAATTTGAAATAATGGGAAATAGGGGTATCTTTAATATATAACTCAACAAAATAAAAGTAAACTTTATCTGTACAGAATTTTGGCAGGGGAAGGCTGTGATATTCATTATTATATTTGAGGTTCCAGCCTGTTCAGATATCTATTTTAAATGTTTTCCAAAATTCTTTAACCTAGGTTCTTGAGAACTTGCATGAAGAATTTGTAAGGAATAACTAAACTTTACATGCGTCTGTTCATTAACTCAGAGTATATATCTCAGAAGCAATTTCTCATTGATTTCATAGGCAATAATTAGGAGATTCAGATAGAAAATTTCAGTTCTCACAAAGAAACTGGTGGAACAATTTATTCAAGACTAAAGGAACGGTATCTCCTTGTCTTGACTGGTCTTTCCTCCAAGTTCTGAACCAGAAGACATAGTTTATTTTTAGAAAAATAAAAACAAAAACAGAAACAGCAACAAGGTATTAAAAAAATGAAACCTGTCTATGAATTTCCTAGGACTTTCTGAAGATGCACATCTAGGTGGAGAAAAGGTTGATTTAGCACATATATGATGTGCTGATCATAATCTGTCAGCCTTCAGGCTGCCTCCTAAATTAGGTTGATTTTATGATATTTAGAAACATGACATAAAAATATAGTACATGTCTTGGAAAGATTATTAATACTAATAGGAACGCCAGAATGATATAAACACAGTAACTCTTTCATCAACACATGGGCATTATCCATTCTTCCCATACCAGGTACCTACCAGGGTTGAGGGATTCAACAAAGAAGAAAACAATTTCCATGCCCTCAATTTACTTATATTTTATAAAGTTTTAATTTTAAGGGAAATATAATTTCAGATAATAAATTCACTCTTTTTTTGAATTGTTACCTTGTTATGGAGCAAATGGGATATAATCTGAACTTTGAAGTAGGGGTATGATTTAAATATTTAGAAGGATTGTAAAGCATCCTGGCCACAAGCAAAGTAGTGGGAAAAGGGGAAAAGTCCATGGTATTATTGAGAGTAGGGAAGTGGTAAAAAAGGGCCTCAATTTATTTTCTAACATGTAAATCATTATTCTTAAACTTACCTCACTGTGGCATTCAGAATATTAAATTAATTGAAACAGATAAACTTTCCTGGCATGCTACTTTGAAGTGGTAGATATTCAATGGAAAGTTTATCTTCTTTCTCCCATAGGACTACATATTGTGGAGAACAGAATAATAATATAGGTTCAGGTTGCTGAGGGCTCCGGAAGACTGGCCAAGAACTTCTTCTAAAAATAATACTGAAACTGCATAGGATTTTGATATGTGATAATTAAGACAATCAGTCTTATAGTCAGATGCCAAATGTGTTGAAGCGGAAAGCTTGCTTTTCTGAATATAGATACTGGGATGCTGGTAGAATATACAGGAAGAGACGTCTAGTAGAACTTGTAAAAAAAGAATTACAAAACAATTCAGACAGCAAGAATAAATGCAAAAATATTTGTCTTATGTATTAAAATCAATTTATAGTTATAGATTTATATTTATTGTGATATATAATCTGTTTAAAAGATGTTCCACAAATTTTTTATTTAAATATTTATTTTTTCCTAATGTTTAAGATTATTTCATATTTTATGTGAGAATTATTTAGGGACTTCAGATTAGGAGTCTGCTATACATGCATGGTAAAGTAAATCCAGGTAGTTTTCTTTTTCCATCAGGCTCAAGGCAACTTCTTCGAGGATGACTTTCCAACTTCAACCTGTAAATGAGAACTGGAGAAGAAAATTTATTAAGAAATAGCATCTAAGAGGCAAAAATTATTTGAAGAAATACAGCAGTGACTAATGTCATTAGGCATAACTACTGGCTTCATTTACCAGTAGTGGTGACTCACGGTTATCCAGCAACATTCATTTGCCTGGTTCCCCTATCTGCCTGTTTGCAAGACTGTGTACAGGTGTGATGATTGCAATCAGCGCTGCCATTGCAAAGAAGAAAGCATAGAGATTTAGATGCATGGATGGAACCCTGTGTTTGGAGTCAAAAATGCTGAGTTAGGAGCCAGACCTGATGGCCTAGTGGTTAAAGTTCCGTACTCTTACTGCTTTGGTGGCAGGGGTTGACTTCCCAGTGGTGGAACCACACTACCTGTCTGTCAGGCGCCATGCTGTGGCATCAGCTCACATAGGAAAACTAGAACAGCTGACAACTAAGATACAGAACCATATACTGGGGCTTCGAGAAGGAAAAAAAGGGAAGATTGGCAACAGATATTAGCTCAGGGTGAATCTTTCCTTGCAGAAAAAAAAAGGTAAAAAAAAAAAATACTGAGTAGGGTAATTATTACCTATGGAAATTTGGGCAAACCGCTTCAATTCTTTTAAAATGACTTTCTAATTTTAAATTTGAATGAGATAGCTCAGAGTATAATTCACTGATGTCACATGAAACAATGGAATAATTTAAAATGTATTATTTGCTAAAAATATTATTCTAATATTATTTATATTTTAAGTGAGTTTATTTAACGAGAAAATTGATACCTTATAAACCAAATTACTGCTAATTCATGGTGTTTAACCTGAACATCTAACTACGTATAGGTCAGGCACCATGAACATAATTCCTTGATTTTTAAACATTTCAGGATTCAAATTTATCTCTCAATAAATATTAGGCAACTTGAGAGTAAATACCACATTTTACGTTGGTCTCAAATGTCTAGAAATCCTATACACATTGTTTATGCTAAAGAAACATTGATAAAAATAAATACAAGAATGAAAAATTGTGTGCAAAAGACAATTGCAGATACTCAATAGCAAATTTCTTTAATTTTACATTAAAATGAGCAAATGGATACCCAGAATGTTTTAGCCAATATTCATATTATATACTCAAAATGAAAAATAGATTAAATTAACTGTACCTAATTTTTCCAGTCATAGCACAAATATTATTTACGGCTAGATTACATGGATGTTCATTCACTGTAACTTGGTTTCACAGGCTTATCGTGAGAACTACCTTATTTTTACTTTAATTTTAGTTTTTATTTTTATTTTCTCTAAAAAGAATTCTTAAATCTCTTTATGAGATTATTTCTAACTAGAGCAACTCTCAGCAAATAGTAAACCTAATCAGAAAAGGAGCTTGCTATAGTTCCATAAGCTATATTGAAACATTCTGGCTCACTGCTTGGCTATTTAATCCTCTTTCACCTGCATATCAAGGATATACTCCTCACAGAAGTATAAGGATTAATAAAAAAGTCATTAGTAGTATCTTCTATATTCTTCCTTGTTCCAAAAGACTTCAATAAGAGATATTTTTTTGTTATTACTTACAACCTTTCCAAAAGGCATATAGGTAACAGCAATCTTAGTGATAAGAAAACTAATTCAAAAGGATTAAAACTTTACCAATATGATGTCAAATATTTGCTTGAAAAGTGTAAAGTCAAAATGTTCAATTGGTTTTTTTGATGGGTCAGCAGTAACAGGTAGTGGACAAGCAAGTCTTTGATAAACCATAATTGAGAAAAGAGCTTTTCTTGATGAGCTCTATTTTAAATCCTTACATCATAGAATGACAACAGATCACAGAAGCATAAAACATTAAAAATGACAGGGCCCTCAAAGATCATCAACGCACGGAATAAATACAAAGACCACCACGGAAATGCAGTGTCTATTTTGGATATAAAGTATTTTGATTTTAATAACTCCATACCTACTGAACTTAGTAACATTCATATAAACAGGTGAATATTTCACTCAGCATATATTCTTTCACACCTGTTAAAAGTTCTGTCTACTATGACAAATCTTTCTTATCATAAATTTTATTAATTCATTATTGATTCCTTAGAAAAAAGTTGTTGTTTTTGGTGAAGTCATTTTATGCCACCTTTCCTCAGGGCTGAACTCCCTAGTTGAAGGTCCCAAGCTGAATCTCCCAGCATCTTCTGGTCTAATTTCTCAGGTTAGCACAGAATCATATCAGTTTAAGACTAAAAGGAAAATGCAAATTACCTTCTCCTGCCACTCATCTATCTTCTCTATGTAACTGCAGAATGGTTTTTCAAACTACTCTTGAATACTTTCTAAGTAGCAAATTACCCATTTACAAAATGTTTTAGAGAAATATTTTTGACGTTGAGCTGAGATTTGTTTCTATATCTTCCATTTACTGTTTCTATTTCTTATCCTTACTGAAAAGGAAAACAAGAGTATTAATTTTGCCTGACATTCCTCAATATCTGAATATCGCTGTAATGGCTTTCCTTTATGAAATCTTATCTTTAGTCTTATCTTTTTATTAATAAAGCATGCTTTTGAGTTGCATCACCACCTTTGTTATTGGGTAAATGCATTTGAATTTCCTACATTCTTCTTAAAAGTGCCCTGCCAAAAACTTAACATAATGATTCAAACAAGGTTTAATGGCATTCTAATAAGGCAGACCTATCAGATCTCTCACTCTGGATATAAATGTCAATGAAGATAAAAATAGCTTATTTTTTTTTTTTTCCTTTTTCTCCCCAAAGCCCTCCGGTACATAGTTGTATATTCTTAGTTGTGGGTCCTTCTAGTTGTGGCATGTGGGATGCTGCCTCAGCGTGGTTTGATGAGCAGTGCCATGTCCACGCCCAGGATTTGAACCAACGAAACACTGGGCCACCTGCAGCAGAGCGCACGAACTTAACACTTGGCCATGGGGCCAGGCCCTAAAAATAGCTTATTTAATGGTTATATTTCACTTGTACATCATACAAAATTTATGATTAATTAAAAGTTTGATGCACACTTTCCAAATAGCTGCTATAAATGAATAACCAGCTTCCCCCTCCCCGACTACTGAAAATTTAATTTCTCTGTGATGTTTAATCTTGTTACATTTTGACCATTGTTTCTAATTAGTTATGATCTTCCTGATTATTGATGCTGATATTAATTTATTTCCTCCATTCTTGAGTGACATGATTCAAAAATTTATGATTGTGCTCTGTATGCCTTCAATGTGTTTCTGTTAAAATGTGGAATATGGCAGGGTCCAGGGCATAGACATGAGCCAAGTTATTAGAAATTTCCATCCCAACGGGATGGGTGAAAACTATATACCACCATATCTGTCCCATCCAGAAGGGTAGTGCCTAGAATCACTTTTATTCCCCTAAAGTCAGTTCTTTAATCCACCAGTATTTGGATTTTACCTCATTGTTCAGTGTTTCATTCCAAGAAAGGCTTAGTCCTTTACCATGAACCGCTGGAGCACGGATGTGTCTTTAATGGCCCAGGATCACTTTCTATAGGCTTCTTTCTCTATCTGATAACCACCCTTGGTTATCAATTCATGGTTTGGATTCTCCATGTCTGTACCATCACTGATGCAAAGGACTTGAAATATTGCTACATGCTCATATTTACTGTAAAGTTTCAATACTTCATATTCTTCTTCCTTCTTTTTCTTATCTGTAATTTATTCATAATGTTTATAATTGTATACGTTATTAATATATTACTCTTGTGGTTACACTTTCTAATTTTTTCTTTTTTTTTTTTTTGCAACATTTTATATTCTCTGGTAAAACGCAGTTCAGAGTGATGGGTCTGGAGCCTCCTCACATTCTGTTATGTTAGTTATAGGAACCTATATATTCTTATTTCTATTTGGAGGACATGCTGTACAAGCAACTTTTAGTCCTAAATGACCCTTAGAGCTCTTAGGTAGCGTACCAAAATGATATCAACACTGACGTTTTGTACTTCCCTTGATAACCTCTTCATTTCAATAAATGCCTTAGAAACCACCCTAGGTTTATGCTGCCTTGGTTCTAAAGAATACTGCTGGTGTACCTGTTTCCTATTCTTAATAATTATCTTTAATATAGTTTGTGGCACAATCATTTCATTATTAGCAAATTATCACTTCCTATAAAACTTACCCAAACCTCCAATAGCAAACAGCAAATGTGCAGAAAACACTCTTCAAGTATTTGAGAGGATCATTTGACTCTTCCAGTTTCTTTCCTTTCTTGCCAGGCAGAGTCTTGGACATCTCTACCTTGTTGTGAGCACAGAATTTTTATATTGTTGAAATGTTGCCACAACAGATTTTCTTTATGAAAACTAATATCATGTGTGCTTACCATGTGCCAAGCACTATGCTAGGATTTTACTTCAATAATGTCATCTAAACTCCAAATTAACTAATAATTTGATTTCTATTTGTATCTTCATTGTACAGTTGAAATTTAGCAATGTCAAGTAGCTCTCCAATGGACACACAACTATCAAGCTGTACAGTTGGATTTTGGATCCAGCATTTCTTCTGCCAGTTCTCTAGCTTTTATTCACTTCTTATTTCTTTTTTTTTTTTTTTGAGGAAGATTAGCCCTGAGCTAACTGCTGCCAATCCTCCTCTTTTTGCTGACGAAGGCTGGCCCTGAACTAACCTTCGTGCCCATCTTCCTCTACTTTATATGTGGGACGCCTACCACAGCATGGCTTGACAAGTGGTGCCGTGTCCTCACCCGGCATTTGGGCCCCTGAAGCAGAATGTGCGAACTTAACTGCTGAGCCACAGGGCCAGCCTCTATTTACTTATTTCTGACTGGAACACTTTTAAGAAGTTCACACCTTTTTGGGGAACTGAGTATTTTCATCCTCTTATCTTCTAGTAGAGTTCTTTGTGGCTTAATATTTGCAAATAAGTAATTTTGTTTTTATGCTTTTAGTATGTTTTGTTTTGCATTGTTTCATTTTCAATATTAAGGGCTCTAAGAAATGTGCTTTCATCCGTGTGAAAGCAATATATATGCATTTAAGTAAACTTCATGGTGGAGGGGACATGTTGTCCCAAAGACCCTGAACTTGTTTCATGATATTTATTCTTTTTTTTTTTTGATTAAGAAGCTACAAAGCATGTAGACATAGTTTACTTTGTGGAGCACCCTAAGAAGGATAAAACACTGCTTCATATGAGCTAAGTAGTTTAATGGCTTAAGAACATCAACATTCAGTTAAGAACAACGTCTTGTGTTCTTTCCACTCTACTCTGGCAATATTTAGAGCAGTATGTCCCAATGGGTTCTGCATAATGTTAAAAGGTCTCCTTAAAGAGAAGAGAGGAAGGGATGTTGGAAAGCAAATGTGCTCAGTCAATTACGAACTAATCACAATTCCTTTTTCACATTTTTATCAGAACATTTACTATGTTATCAGTGGACACTGAAGAGATGAAAAGCAAATGCAGTGTTTCTATACTATGTTTGACATATGACTACTGTTCTATTGAATACACTTGGGATATGCAGTTTTAGAGAAAAAGACTGATTTTTTCTTCTATTATAAAAATGAATGTGATATGAGTCATCTTCAAAAAAAAGCTGACAAAACTTGAATTTGAAATAAAAAAATGCATCCAAAATTTAAAAGAAAAGGTGAGAGTGAAAATTGAAGACAGTATTGCCATAATGGTCCAATTTCTGGATTAGACCATGATACTTAATGGCATAGAAGTATGCAATTTCTGTACTTTGAGAGAGAAGACAGCTGACTCAATCACACCAAACAGATAGGTTATTTGAGAATGTGCCTGTGTATTTTAGCCATGCTACATTGATTAAAATTAATTGAACAGAAGAAATAAGAGCGCTGGTGATAAGTAAAAGGGATATCCTATATATATACATACATATACATATATATATAACCTATATGAAAGATCCCAGACAACTAGTGCAGAAAAATTTTCATACCTGTTTATTTTGCCAAAGGTTAGCCTGTTTTGCCTACTAAAACTAATGTAGTACCAACTGTATACTGATGAGTAAAAACTAATGTGATTTAAGAGAGCGTCATTTTAAAAAAAAATGCTAAAATCTTCCCTTCGTTGCTAATATCTTTGATTCTCAAATTTCACAATGTACTTGCCTAAAAGCAAACCTAAAGATTTTTAAGATCTTCCTTTTTGCAACATTTATATTCTATTCTTATGCTTTTCTTCCTTGTTGAACGTCCAAGAATTGTTGACTGAATATCGTTTTGTGTCTTAAGTAGAACACTTCTTACTAATCCAAACCACAGGTCAAATTTTCCTAGAAAAACATATGCTAAATTTCAATGTTTGAAAAGTAATGTGCTTCATAAGATTAGCTCCTTTTAACTTGAGAATGTTTTTATTAAACAAGGAATGACAAATTTTCTGCTAAAATTTAAATAACCAATAAAAACTAAAAGGAAAAAAATATAGTGACCCAAGCAGGTATAGTTTTCTAGCCAGCAGAGACAGAAAGGTACAAAAATAAAAATATGTTTTATAACTAAAATATGTTCCTATTATCTATAGAGACCCGAGGAATGAGCATAGTTAACCGTGAAGCTAAGACGTCAAGGAGCGGTAAGGAGAAAATGCACATCTATCAGCTTTCTTGTATCTATCCTGATCCAGACTGAGCCTGCATGCAAAACAAAATTAGAATTGCCATTCCAAATTGCCGAAGTAACTGTTTGGCAAACAGTTTCGATTAGTGTAAAATGATCCAATTAATGCACCCCACAAAGGACTAAGAACAAATACCGATATCAAACACGGCTGCAGAAAGAAATCTTTGAAGTGGCTGTTTTGAACAGACTATTAACAACATGAAATTTAGCTAAAATGTAACCAACCAGATGCTAGTGCTTGAACACAGCAAATTAGAAAGATTGCTTTGCTGTTAGAAAGGTAGCATAAATTTCTCCTCTATGTCCCTTAGTGCTGCCAAGAGACTCACAGAGGAAGGGTTTGATTTTCCTTGGGTCCTTTCCAATTATTCTTATTTTCTGGGTTTCAGTTAATTTTAGTTCGTGTTTCTCAGGGTGAATTTGGAGAGATAAAAATGTCCATATAGTCTCTAAAGTCCATATAACTCAGACCTTTGAACTCATAAAAAAAAGGAAATAATGCAATAACAAACGTACAAAAATAGAAATTGTTTCTGTGGGAATAAGAATTAAAGATGATTCTCTTCCTTTGTTCAAATAATTCCTTTTAGATATCTGCAGTAGAGACAATGCAATCAATGAAAACATCTGGTTTAGAAATGAATCCTTGAGCACAGGGGGATTTACAGCGATGAAGTTATTGTGTACAATACTGTGATGGTGGACACGTGACATTATACATTGGCCAAAACCCATGGAATGTAAAATGCAAAGAGTGAATGCTAATTAATCTAAACTAGAGACTTTGGTTAATAATAATGTATCAATAATGGCTTATCTCCTGTAGCAAATGTACACATTAGTAAAAGATGGCAATAATAAAGGAAACAGAGAGAGTGGGTGAGGAGATATGCTGGATCTCTGTACTTTCTGCAAAGCTACAACTGCTACAGAAAATCAAATCTATTAATTAAAAAAATTAAATCTTTGTTAGTTGACATACACTTTGGTCTACACAATATAGGCAGACTAATGTATGTTCTGGATTATGTGGCTTCATTGGCTGTTGCGCGGTTTAGAACTTCATGAATGTGCGTAATTCAGATCCAAAACAGTCCAAAGTTTTTCTCAGAAATACTATGTTTTATTATGTAATTCAGCATTTATTTTCTTTATCCCAAATTTCTAAAGACATTTTTTCAAGGCAAAGTTGTAAGTTCGATTAGCGGTTCTGCAAGTTTAGCCTGTGTGAGAACGACCTCGAGGACTTGATGACACAGATTACTGGGACCCACCCCCGGAGTATCTGATTCACTAAAACCAGGTGGAGGCCCAAGAATTTACACTCCGTTTAAGTTTCCAAGTGATGCTGATGCTGAGAGAACGTGGACGAGATTAGACTCAGGAGCCTGAATATCCCTTTATACTTTTAAGATATCCCTAGTCCATTAATCCATATTTTGCCACCTGTGAATAATTGTTTATTATAATCACTAAATCCCCATTTAAGAAAATTTCAATTGTTTATCTCTAAAAATCTTTTTCTCAAAACATTTCACAGTGAAACAGAATATTTTAGAATATTTTAAAAGCAATTATAATGACCCTTGCTTAAAAAGAGTACAAGTAATATTCTGTACACATTCTTGCTAATATTTTTTCCGTTAGGCCTCACATAATATTAAATATGCTTTATAAATAAATGCTGTGTTATCTGTGACCTTGACACAAGCTTACTTTTTCTCCTTTCTTTCGAGTCCAAACTCTCTAATGAACTTTAGAGTTACACATCTTCTGCAGTTCAAATAACTCCTGAAGAAACAAATAGCTTTGGTGATAAAATAGCCTTAAGCTGTTTTTTCCTTTTCAGTACATTTGTATGTGGGAAATACTGCACCTCTATTGAAAAGTTTCTGTATTCCTTGCTGTTTCTCATCAAGTATATAATTCATGTCTTATCCTAACCCTTTACTTCGCAGCTTTATCTAGGATCTTCTTGTCATGGACGTGCCCATGAGAAACATATCTTTGTGTGCTGTGGCTCCCTGTCAATTTCTAACTCGTGATCTTTTGTCCCTGTAGAAACATGTGAGGCACAGGAAGAAGCTCTAACTTTATCCAGAAGGAAAACACACTAAGATGCTTATGTTTCTTTTCAGCTCTAATTTTAGTACCTTTTCACTCACAACTTCCCACCCACAGTGGGTATCACAGATATAGGAAAAAGGCAAATACTTTAGTATTGGGACCTACATTCTCAAAATTATGCAACAACTGTGTTTCTGGATTTACTTTGTTCCTCCATTCAGTATTTATATATGATATCCAGACTTTCCTTCCTGAATCCTCAGGTTTTGCTTGTCAATTTTTACCTTTTGGATTTTCAGTTCTCTCCATCTCATCTTCCTGCAGTCCCCAGAAAACATTTTTATGCTGTCCTGTGTTAATTTCATCTCACCATATGTGGGCAGCAACATCTGAAGAGCTTTTTCCACTGTAACTATAATTGGTTCCCCCCCTTTGCATGCTCTGCCTGGTTCCACTGTTTTCCAAATTCCCTGGTGACAGTAAAGTAATCAAGGACACCACTTATTGTTGTCTTGTGATTCTTAATGTGAGAAGCATTCACTTCCATTACTAAAATAAATAGTTCTTTTCAGAAAATTTACTTCTCTAAACCCTAAATACAGCTATGACTATTCAATACAGCCTACTCAGATTTGATTTTTAAATTCTCTCTATTTCAAGAATATTCATTAAAAACTTTGCTGTGGCAGATATATATGTATAGATATATACACCCACATACTATATATGTGCATATACCTGCATATATATATTGCTTTACATAATAATTTCTGTAAGATACATGTGATCAAAATATACAAAAATTGATAATCTCATATAAATGTTATTATGACTATCGGTAAATAATATTTGACAATGGAGAAATAAGAAGACTTATGTATTATTTCTCTAGAATTAAAGATGTTAATATAAGTCACACTATGTAAGAGCTTCGTTTCAAAAGGGTTGAATCAAAATAAAATAAACTATATAATGTGGTAATACGCTTTAAATAATTTTTTTCTAAAATAGAGTTTCTATTTCTGTGGGAGAAGCACCCTGACTCGAAACACAGAGCAAAATGTCAGAAAGGTATAACCATCCCAGGATGTCAGTAAGGAAGAAAAATAGTAAAAATACTTTCAGAGATAAAGCGAGCTTCTAGAAACATGGGGCAAATGGCAGGAGAGACAAGAGTTTTTGAGAAGTTGCCTGCCCCAAGAATCGGAAGATGGAGATCAAGACATCATCTTCTTCTTATGAACAACCATGTTATGGAAAAAAAAAAAGAAGACTAAGAAAAATACATTAATAAGAGCACTGGGAAATCCATGTTGTTAGTAGTCATTAACTGAAGGGTTTAATGGCAATTATTTTTAGTACTATCAAAGTTGTGATAATTGACAAACACCCAAAATATACCATGTGCATTGTGTTGGTCTACATCCTCAATGGGAAATCAATCCAAAGGCAACTCTCACAATGTAATTAGAGAGGAAAATATGTAAACCTAAAAATAAGTCAACAATTGCAAGATAGAATTTAGATCTTGCTCTCTTAAATTCTACGCTATACAGCCTAAATGGGGTGAGTTGAACCATTGTTTCTCAATACTTTAAGACATAAATTTGTTAATGCATGACTGGAAAATTCCTTCAATTTTCTGCTTAAACTTAGATGTGCATAGACTGGACAATTTCTTCTTACCAGGTTTCTTTTTCTTTTTATGCTATTTAACAGTCACCATTTATTGGAACACAGAAGCATTTCTAAGGATATGTCAAGGAAAAAATCCAACACCCTCCACCAGTATCAAACTACAATGAATCTAACAACAGACTTTACCACTTAGTTTTAAAGGTCATTTGTGTGCTCACAAAATACAAGTTTAAAAGGTTAGATTCCATGAAGCTTTAAATAGCGAATCAAAGTTTTGTTTGCATTAGCTTTATTCAATGTCACTTCCATTCTTCCGTCTCACTGTAAACCTCTTCAGGAAATTTCTGCTTGGTTTTCTTTCAGAAGAAAGCCCAAGGCAAAGTACCAGAGAAATATTTAAAAATTTATTCATACTCTAAAAAAAAATAGGTTAACTGTGTGCAGCCAAACTTCATCTACTGAAGGAAGTTTATTATAATCAATATTGCTTTAAAAATATGACTGTTACTTAGAATAAATATTCAAATGTTATTAACTCATATTTTTGTCCTTAGTCTAAAATACTGTGAAGTCCAAGACATTTTGCTTCTTTTAAATTTCTTTCAAATTGAGAGTACTGTTTTTTCTCTTTTCTTATAAAATACTATTTGTTGAGCTTATCAACATCCAAGCCTATTGATTTCAAAGTGCTTTTCCTTTTGCTTTAAATTGAAAATTATCCTCCAATCAATGCAAAATATTCTTTCTACTCTGTAATGGATCCGTGCAGTTTCAGAAGTCCAAAAGTATTTTTTCGTTGTCATGTTGACAAGACCAATTTAATCTCAGCTGTCAAAATGATGTTTATGTTCATGATGTCATCCCAATTAAGAATGGGGTGAGATTCTCTAAAGGAACAAACTCAAAATACTGTTAGGAACCCAAATGGTTAAGAGTCAGTACACACAGAGGAGACTGGCAAGAACTACTTTTAGCAATTGCATAGAATGCTTCATTTTCCACTTTGCCTATTTGCAAAAAATGTGATGAAAAATGGTCAGAAAGGACAAGGGAGGATTATAAGGCTTCAGCAAAGGAGAAACAGCAGAAAATAACAACATGATCTGCACTCACGCGAATTTAAGAAAATCGGAGAGAATGGTTAGTTTCTTCTTCTCTGCTGCACAATAGGAAAAATAAAAACTTTGCAATTTTTAATAAAGTACGGCATGAACAACTCTGCAAAGATATATGTAGACATCTCAGGACTAGGAAACCGCAAACAGTCCCAGACATTATCTTCCATGTGTACATGTGAGAGTAAATGCCATTCACCTTCATAGATCTCAGACAGGTGATCATTTCAGTTTCTTTGTATCTGTGGGTCTTACAACCATTAAATAAGGTTATCCCACAAGTACGCTTTTAAAATGTGATATAAACCAAGATTCAGCATGGTACAAAGTCTCAGGGATTGCAGTAAAATAAATTTAGTTCAACAAGTACTTTCCATTCCTTCAAATATTATGTAAAACAGGGTAGCATATGTAAGGAAAGAAATTCCACAGTCCTTTCAAGATTCCTAATTGTGGGTTGATGGTGACTTGTATAGAACTATCCAGTATAGATTCCTGGTTTTTATTTTGTTCTTTGCACTGCTTTCTTTGGTAAAATTTTCTTGAAAAACAAACTGAAGGGTAGTATTGGAGAGTACGGTTCACTCAGAATGCATTTATTCACCAATCTGCCCCTGGAATATGCATAACTTATAAGAAATATAATACAAACTTACCATAAAGTAAGTTACTCAATGATTCTCAAATTAATTTGACCACATCTGTATAGGTTTTTCAAACAGATCTTTGGAGGAACAGGATGTTGTAAAGCAGGAATCAGAGAGCGCAGAGAGGGTTACTTCTCTTGTAGATTTCTTCTCTTACAAAGTTACAATGGAGCACTCTCTACTCTCCTAAATCCTAAATTTGTCAGAAGTTTTTGGTCTTGAGGAAAGTGTTTGGGGTTTTCTCAACTAGACAGACCTACCTTACTCCTGAGACAGTCTAGTTCTGTCAGATACTCTTTTTTGGTTTTTAACTGTGAAAAGTAGGTTGAATTTTAAAAGTAGCCATGAAAACGAATTTGAGATGTGGTCATTTACATTAAAGGTTTATAGTGTCCAGGTACTTGTCACTTATACAACTGCGTATAGCCAAGTAGAGGAGGGGCTGCTGCCAGAGTCAGAGTTAAACAAAACCGAAGTAGAAATTTCTATTGTATTTTTTCACTTAGTAAAACCTACACATTATGTATCTTCTCCTTTCACATGTCATTCAACTATTCATTAAATTTCAAAGGAAATAAACATCACTGAAATTACCAATGTCATCATTGCTTTATGCTTCTCCAAGATCAGTTAAAGAGGAATCTAGTGAACATTCTGGTTTAAATGAAAATAATTTAAATTTGTGATATAACAGATATGTTAAAAGAACCAAAGAAAACTTTGAGACATCCTCAAAATTTGTAAAGTTGCAAATACACAGCAAACATATGAAATGGATAACAATCTAGTGACAGAATTGGGTCACAATTCAGACTGACTTGAAATAAAATCTATCAAAGTCCACTGATGTTTTAAATAGCACCAGATATTCAGAATTAAAATAGATTTGCTTTCTTCAGGTCTTCATTGCTCACAAGGTAAGAGGGATAACTGAACTCTGCTACTAAATGCCATCAGATTTACTGCAGGACATAAAATAGTGACAAAATAAACCAAAAAATGCATAAAATAGATTTATTCATATACATATAAAGTGTCCCAGCCCTCTCTTTTGCCTTCATAGTATAAACCGGCTCTACTATTTCTTATCTCTGGTCATTGCTCCCCTAATCTATCCTGGTGGGACAGGAATTTCTTGCTATTTCAGCAAAGTCATTCTTTAGCTTTTGTATTTCTCCTTCTGGATATAACAGTTCATGGTGGTATTTAGTACGTATGCTGAGTAGGCAGCAGAAATCGGGACAACTGAAGAAGTAGAAATAGAACCATGCATGATCTGACATAGAAGGGCCTCCTTGATAGTAACAAATGTTAATCAGGAAAGACAGTAGGCAAGAATAAACCTACTGAAGGAGTTTTTGGTGTTGTGATCTGGAGTAGGGAGAGTGTATTTGTCTGCTTGGGATGCCATAACAAAATACCACAGACTGCATGGCTTAAAAAACAGAAATTTATTTCTTTACAGGTCTGGAGGTTGGAAAATCAAAGATGAAGGATCCAGCTGGGATTGGTTTCTGGTAAAGCCCCTCTTCCTGTTTCGCAGATGGCTGCTTTGTCCTTATATGGCCTTTCCCAGTTGCTTCCCAACAGAGAGGGTGCAAGCTCCCTGGTGTCCCTTCTTATAAAGACACTAATCCTATTGGCTCAAGGTTCCACGCCTATGAACTCATTTAACCTTAATTACTTCCTTAGACCCCCATTTCCAAATATAGCCACACTGGGAATTAGAGCTTCAACTTATGAATGGGTGGGGAAGAAACATGTAGTCCATAATAGGCAGTGAAACTGCAAGTGGCATCAGCAGATGTTGTGTAGGAAATACTCTGCCTATCAGTAGATGTAGTGTAGGAAATACTCTGCAACATGGAAAACATGGACCTTTCTCTCATTGTTTCTTGGAGATGGAGAGAGAGGCTAAAGTAATAGCGTGATTCTGAGTTTGAGGATGAGTCTCAGAATGATCTCTGAGATGAAAGATGCTACTTGCTTCTTGCTTATTTGATTTTTTTTAACTCTTTGGTTCTCTACACTGTCTAGTCACTTCTGTTGTTGATTTTTATAAGAAAGACTAAGTTAGAGACCTCAGAGGAGAGGGGAACAAGAAGGAAAGCTGTCTCTTGATGTCTAATGCCTTTCTGGGGAAATCAGGAAAACGTCAATAAGGAATATTAAAAACAAAACAAACAAGCTTCCTATAAAGTTACAGTGTTGATTACAAATGCAATGACTTGCCAAGTATGCCATTCGTCACTACACCCGCTATGGCCTGTGGTGCTAATTAACTAAGTCTGGGTTCTTGAATTACTTGTGGATATGCTCTGCAAATATTTTGTCCTAGATCAAGGGAGAGTCAAATCTTAAGCAGACGATATAGACCATTTTATAATGACACAGACTCCTTGATTATTTGGACCTCTGTTTTATTAGAATATATTGCACATTTTTTGTATTGCACATTCCTTCTATTCAATTCCTTTGAAGGAGTCTGGGCAAATTTGTCAAGATTTAGTATTTCTCACTAAAACCAAGTTAGAAACCAGTCTACAACATAAATTCTTAGTATGAGGCTTCACTGGAGATACTTTATGTTTTGGAAAACAATTGATGATATTTAATATAGTTCCTCTTGCCCTATAGTTGGAATATATTTTATTGACTTTGTCATGAAGATGTTTTTGTCTTGACAAATAATGGAATATGGTAACCACATTTGAATGTTTATGAAAAGTGACAAATTGATCTAATTTAATTCTGCACAAGGGAAAGAAAGAAAAAAAGAAAGAAAATAGCATTGGTGACTATTGATGAAGGTTGTTTTTGTTTGCAGCCTAGACTTTAAGCATTGAATAACAGGAGGTACCATTATCCTGTGTTGACATAATGTTGTATTAAGCACCTGGAATGATTTAAGTTACTACTGAGTCTTCTATATTTTTGTAGGAATTAAGTAAATGTCAACTATTTGCTGTGCCCCCCAAAATAAAAATCAGGCATTCTGAAGAAAATTCCAAATGAATTAGTGATAACTTTTTCAGGATAACTTGACTTCTCATTAAGAATATGGGTAGAATTATGGACAATGGAAATGTCAGGGTGATATTTGAAATATGTAAAAACCTTCACCAAATCAGAAATGATGCCTGGTTTGGCTAGAGACCAAACTAGGGCATCTTGTCTGAACATTGGTTCTTTCTCAAACCTAGGAAAAAAGTAAAAATATGCCTCAAAACAAAACAAAAATTTCCACATAAATTTAGGGAGTTCAAATACTCTTGTTGTTCAAGTGTGGACCTCATGTTAAGAGTCAGTAATCTAGATCTAACTGGAAATAGAGATTGTGAGAATTAAAAAGTGTTATCTCTCTTCTTTCTTTCTTTCTTTTTTTGTTTTTTGCTGAGGAAGATTAGCCCTGAGCCAACATCCATGCCAGTCTTCTACTTTTACGTGGGTCACTGCCACAGTATGACTGATGAGTGGTGTAGGTTTGTGTCTGGGATCTGAGCCATGAAACTGGGCCACCAAAGTGGAGCACCCTGAACTCAACCACTACACCACAATGCCAGCCCCCCCTTCACTATTTTTAAGTCAAGTTTTTTATATTAGCACAAATAAGTTTCTACTGTTTCTGCTACTTTTTTATATGCATAAACACTCACATACCCACATGCAAGCATTCCCACACAAGCATGCACACATACGCACACGCATACAGAAGAAGTCAATCTATCACAAAACATTCACAGACATTGAATTCTCTAGAACATTGAAAGACTCAGGAATTCTAAGCAAGATATTTTCATAACATAAATGCTGCTAGGAAAAATAATGAAAGCTTTTCTAAATGAGTCATTTTAATGAGCTACCCTTCCCTTCTCACTTTGAGTTTTTCTATGTGTGTATGTATATGTATGCTTTGGATAAACAACCATTTGCAGATTATTTTCTAACTCCAACTATCATCATTAACTGTCTAAGATGCTGAAATATGGAACAATGTCTGTGTAGAGTAAAAAGAAAGAAAAAGAGAAAAGTAAATGTCTTAGATATTTATTAGCTAAAATTTCTGCTCTTTGTCACATATGTGCACACTTCTCATGGAACGTACTGAGTTATGAAAGTGCCATCTCCTTGTATTTGAAGGCTGCATTGTGCTATTTTCTGTGTTGGACTTACCAACATCAGCAATAACAGGGTAAATGCTGCCTGAGTGAGAGCTAATAGAATTGGAACTGTCACTCTCTGTATGCTGTGCTACTAATTTTATGTGTCATAGCAATCAGAGCTATTTCTATATAGTAAACATTGACTACAAAGTGACTTGAATATTTAAATAATTGTTTTAATTCTTTAGAACGTAAGCATTTAGGATAAAATAAAATGTATTACTCATAAAGTATTTCATGCTTCTAAAACAAAAGTGCTTACATATTTCACTCAGCTATGGATGCAATAAAACCTTGTTAAAAGTAAGTTCTAGATACTCTGCCCACATATGCACAGGTGTAAGGAAGAAAAAAGATCCTCTCCCTAAAGTTTGGACACTCTTTTTTAAGCTACCTCTCTGTATGTCCTTAAATGAAAATGCGTGCACAAAGGTGCAAAAACAAAAAGGAGACAGGAAAGAAGGAAGGTAGCTGGGAAAGGGGAGGAAGGAAGGGAGACAGGCAGGGAGGGAGAGAGAGAGGGGGAAGTAAAAAGAAAATGGGGCACAAAAGAGAGCGGGCCTTAATTCTACCAGTTATTGATGTCCCATGAAAGAACAATACACTCAAACATTCATGATGTTTAGACATTTCTTCAAAATTAAGAGTTTATTTCATAAATATAAAATTATTAAGAAAATAAGTATTGCATTTTAAGTGCTATAATAGATCTTCATGAAGAAAACATTTTTATTTTTCCAATATTTTTTTATTTTAAAAATTTTTATTCATTCAAGAAAGCAAATATTAGCTTGAGAACAGCTTAATCTTTAATTATTTTGCCTATAATCAGGTATTAACAGTTGAAGTATCTCAGTGTTTCTTTAAACACCCACCTACTAATAGACATAGTAGCTCTACCAGACTAATAAACATTATAGTAAAAAGTGTGTCTATCATACACTTTCCACAAGAAATTCATAGCACTGTTCTAGTGTAATTAACTCAGGGTTCATCTCAAGATAGGAGATATATTCCTTTCTTTTCTAAAACCAGTAAAATTCTGTGGGAAAGGATGAAGAATGCAGTGCAACTCTACTTATAGTTTGAGGAATAAATATTCAACCTACCAATGATATGTAAATGATATTACAGATTGTGATGATTAATTTTGTTTGTCAATTTGGCTAAGCTGCAACACCTAGATATTTGGTCAAACATTTCTGGATGTTGCTGGGAAGGCATTTTGTAGATGAGATTAACATTTAAATTTTCTTTTGAGTAAAGTAGATTACCTTCCATAATGTGGGTGGGTCTTATCAAATCAGCTGAAAAGGCTGAGGTCCCTTGAGGAAGACCTCAAGGGATTCTGCCTCCACACTGCCTTCAGACTTGAGCTGCAGCATCAGCTCCCCCTTAGCTCTCCAGTCTGCCACCTTACCCGGCAGATTTCAGATTTGCCAGTCTCCATAATTCTGTGAGCCAATTCCTTACAATAAATGTTTTTATTTATATATACATATTCTATTAGCTCTATTTTTCATAAGAACTCTGACTAATACACAAATACTCTTGCACATTATGCCCAATAAATTCATTTGGTAACTTTGTAAAACAGCCAATCCAAAATTTAAAAAATAGCAAAGTAATAATCAGATGACTAGATAAGCATTTCAAATGATAAATTCAAAAATTGTCCTATGATTATTCTTCATAGCAGTTATTTATTTTATATCTTAAATATTTTGGGATATTCTTCTACATCAAATTGTTGTATATTACTCACTTTGTTTCACATGAAACACATGTACACTTTGCGACACAAAAATGAAACAGTGAATATTCTTCAGTCATAGGAATTCAATGAATAAACAACAAAGCTGGAGGTATTTCAGTATTTTTTTTTTGAGGTAGAAGAATCTTAGCTGATACATCCATAAATTCAGAACTAATTGAAAACTATACAAGTTTTTCTGTCTTTATATTTCAAGCAGTATAATAGTATGGCTATTTATCTGTGATAAACTGCAAAAAATTATAAGCCAGTTTTATCAATGAATGAAATTACACTTGTATTCAATAAATATAAAAGCTTTTAAAATTATATTTCACAGCAGTTACACTGTCTAAATCACAATTTGATAGAGATGCATCTTTACTGTTTAAGGCATAAAAAATTATTAGTATTAAAGAATAAACAAAAATAATTTTTAAAACATGATGTTTCTTACCACTACCATGGAAATCTAACGGGACTCACAATATACATAACCAAAAATGTTGAGAGAAAAATTTATTCTTTTTTAGAAGACATTCTTCAAAGACCCTAATGAATAAGATAATTGGAAAGTACTTATAAACTGAGTGCTATAGCAGTAACGGTGATTAACATAATAAAAGTCATATGGCTTTTTAATAATATATATTTGCCAGTTTCGAGGTGCAATCATTTTAAAAGAAATTTGGCTATGAATTCTTTTTGGACTAGTAGAGAGATAATAACTCATGTAAAGAATTTCTTGTCTAATTTCCATATGTCTTATAAATTTTCCCTTTACTTTTGCTCTAAGAAAGTTCAAATAAGATATTCATTCATGTATTCAACCTTAATTTAGAAACCAAATAAGTGATTGAATATTTTCATAGCCACATTATCTCCCTAACATCAATGGCCTCTAGGCAGACCAACAGGAACAAACTTGCGTTTACAATAATGAACTACACACACACACATACACACACACACACACACACTAGAACGGACTGTCAGGCATCCCATTAAGAGGATATTATGAAGGATTTATTACAAATTTTGGACTTGTGTTCTGTGATGTTAGGAGACAGCGCTTTGCCACTGGATTGGAGAAGTGGGGAGTAATTCTGTGATAGTGTATCTTCTTATCTAGAAGGAAGGAAGACTAAAGTGACTAAAAGTGCAATTGATAAAAAGGCAGCAGTGGCTCATATTAGCCAGGACATTTGGTCATTTTTATGGTTTGGACGACATTCACTGTCTGTGTTCAGACATGAGTACAAAGTGGTCTTGTTTTTGTCTTGAACTACTGCTATCGGAAGGACTTTACTGATGTTGATCTTCTGTGAAATTGTTCCTGTTCAACAGGAGAACACCAAGACCTAGCTGTCAGGTCCCAGATGTCAGGGGTTGCTTTTCTTTTTCTCACTAATCTGTGTAAAATTTCTCTCAAACTATTTATACATCCTGCTCCATTGTCAGTCTCCTAAATTGTTTTCTGCTTTTAATCTTACTTTTTCCTCATCCAGCCTCTACAGTGATTTAACAACACATTCTGATCATGCCCATTTCCCGGCTTATAACCCTTCAATGACACCTATTGGCCTGCAAAACAGAGTCCAGTCTCCTTAACAAGAATAAGAAGGTCCAACAGTGCCTTGGCCCAGGCTCTTTAACCACAAAGATTTGGGAGAAGGCAAGCTCAAGAGCCTACCGCATCAGCCTGCCCCAGCCAACACTCTGATATAGAAAATTGGCAGTTCCTCTTTTTATGAAAAGGGTGAAGCAAATGCATTCTCAAGCTTCTCTTTCCAAACAGATTACTCATCCTCAACCCTTCCTATGAGCCCTCCAACACAAATTAGGGTGCACCCGTGCGGACACACACTTGCACACAGGCACACACGCCATCACCCCATGCTCTAACTGTAATATATTTTATTTCTCCTAATGTGACATTCTTCCTTTTGCCTCAGAGGATCTGCTCCTGACGTACATCTGATTAGACTACTTAGCTGCCATTTTCTCTTGTTCTACTGTCCTAATCCCCTCCAAACTCTGTGGATATTTTGACTCCTCATTCATAGTTCAGTTTAGAAGTCACTCCCTTCTATTTGCAGAAGGTAGAACTACCCAGCAAGTCTCTCTCCCCTGTTAATTTGGAAGCACTTTAAGAGTCCATGACATTAATTCCTTTACATTTTCAGTACGAGCACACTCAGAGATATTGCAGGTTTTGTTCCAGACCACCGTATTAAAGCCAATATTGCACACAATAAAGCAAGTCACATTAATTCTTTGGTTTCCCAGTGCATATAAATGTTATGTTTACACTTTACTGTAGTCCAAGTGTGCATAGCATTGTCTAAAAAGACAATGTATGTATCTTAATTAAAAAGTACTTTATTGCTAAAAAATGCTAAACATCATCTGAGCCTTCAGTGAATCATAATCTTTTTCCTGATGGAAGGTCTTGCCTGGATGTTGATGGCTGCTGGCTAATCAGCGTGGTGGTTGCTGAAAGCCAGAGTGCCTGTGTCAATTTCTTAAAATAAGATAATAATAAAGTTCGCGACATCAATTGACCTGTTCTTTCACTAAGGATATCTCTGTAGCATGCGATGCTGTTTGATAGCATTTTGCCCACAGTAGAACTTTTTTCAAAATTGGATTCAATCCTCCCAAATCTTACTGTTGCTTTATCAACTAAGTTTATGTAATATTATAAATCTCTTGTTATCATTTTACAATCTTCACAGCATCTTCACCAGGAGTAGATTCCATCTCAAGAAACAACTTTCTTTGCTCATCCATAAGAAGCAACCTCTCATTCATTAGGTTTTATCATGAGATTGCACCAATTCAGTCACATCTTCAGGCTCCACTTCTAATTCTAGTTCTCTTTCTATTTCCACCACATCTGCAGTTACTTCTTCCATGGCAGCCTTGAACCCCTCAAAGTCATCCATCAGAGTTAGAGTCAACTTCTTCCAAACTCCTGTTAATGTTGATATTTTGACCTCGTCCCATGAATCATGAATGTTGTTAATAGCATCTAGAATGGTGAAGCATTTGCCGAAGACTTTAAATTTGGTTTGTCCAGATCCATTAGAGAAATCACTATCTATGGCAGCCACAGCCTTATGAAGTGTATTTCTTAAATAATAATACTTGAAAGTTGGAATTACCCCTTGATCCATGGGCTGCAGAGTAGATGTTGTGTTAGCAGGCATGAAAACAACATTAGTCTCATTGTACATCTCCATCAGAGGTCTTGGTTGACCAGGCATACTGTAAATGAGCAGTAATATTTTAAAAGGAATCTTTTTTTCTGAGCAGTAGGTCTCAACAGTGGGCTTAAAATATTCAGTAAACTATGTTATAAACAGATATGCTGTCATCCAGGCTTTGTTGGTCCACTCATAGAGCACAGGTGGAATAGATTCATCATGATTCTTAAGGGTCCCAGGATTTCTGGAATGGTACATGAGCATTGGCTTCAACTTAAAGTCACCAGCTGCATTAGCCCCTAACAAGAGAGTCAGACTGCCCTTTGAAGCTTTGAAGCCAGACATTCACTTCTCCTCTCTAGCTATGAAAGTCCTAGAGGCATCTTCTTCCAACATAAGGCTGTTTCATCACATGAAAAATCTGTTGTTTAGTGTAGCAACCTTCATTAATTATCTTAGCTAGGTCTGCTGGTTAACTTACTACAACTTTGACATTAGCACTTGCTACTTCACTTTGCACTTTTATGTCGTGGAGATGTTTCCTTTCCTTAAACCTCATGAATCAACCTCTGCTAGTTTCACACTTGTCTTCTGCAGCTTCCTCACTTCTCTCAGACTTCACAGAATAGAGGACAGTTAGAGCCTTGCTCTGGATTCAGCCTTGGTTTAAGGAAAGTTGTGGCTTATTTGATCTTCTAGGCAGACCAGAAAACTTTCTCCATATCAGCAATAAGGCTGTTTCACTTTCTTATCATTGGTCTGTTCACTGGAGCAGCATTATTTAATTTCCTTCAAGAACTTTTCACAACTTGGATAACTGTTTGGCCTAAGAGGCCCAGCTTTTGGCCTACCTTGGCTTTTGACATGCCTTCCTCACTAAGCTTAATCATTTCTAGCTTTTGATTAAAATGAAAGATGTTTGACTCTTCCTTTCACTTGAACACTTAGAGGCCATTTTAGTATTATTAATTGGATTAATTTCAGTATTGTTTTGTCTCAAGGAATAGGGAGGCCCGACAAGAGGGAGAGAGATGGGAGGACAGCCAGTCAATGGAGCAGTGAGAACACACACAACATTTATCGATTAAGTTCATCTTGTATACCGGCGTGGTTCATGGTACACCAAAACAATTATAATAGTAAATCAAAGATCACTGATCACAGATTATCCTAACAAATACACTAATAATGAAAAAGTTTGAAATATTGCTAGAATTACCAAAATGTGACACAGAGACACTAAGTGAGCAAATGCTTTTGGAAAAGTGGTGCCAATAGACTTGCTCCACATGGGCTTGCCACAACCTTCAATTTGTAAAAAATGCAATATCTGCAAAGTGCAATAAAATGAAGTGCAATAAAATGAGGTATGCCTGTACCCAGAACTGCATTTGACTTGTAGTACGTATAGTTAATAAAGTTAGCTTAATACAAGTAAGAATTTAGAATACAAATGTGAAACTGTTTGCATCTTTTTTCCAAACTATGGTTATTAATGAGTTTCATGGAGAGATATACGATAATTATGCTTTTAATTTTTTGATTTAACCTATCTGTTCAATGTAACATTGAAACAGAGGACAATGTAACCTGAGTATTGTTCTGCCCTCACACTCATCAATCACCATTAATCTTTGATATTTTCTCAGTTAATGATAATCAGGAATCATAGCTCTTTTGATTTGGCTCACACCATTTTTCTTTCCTTTTGAAACATAAATATATAAACATATATCATAAAAAAATGGAAAATTAGAAAAATGTCAGAGAATTTTACTTCAAAAACGTTGTCACTAAAATATAGGAGGGATTATTTTGGTCACCACAAAAATTATCCAAAATATGAATATAAAAACAATATCTCAGGGGTTCTTTATCATTTTCTGGGTTTTATGTTTTTTGTCAGAATATTTTTTTCTAACTATATTTGGCATTAGCAATAGTCAATGTAAAGTTAGCTCACATTCCACAAAAGAAATGAATTGATGCAAAAAGGTTGTTTTCCTGACAAAAGTAGAGAACAGTATAATTTTTAACCCTTTGCTTTAGGTTCCACAAAAGATGTTAAACTAGTAATTATTAGAAAAAGAATGATGCTGAATTTCAAAAACTATTTACGCTTTTAGAAAGATTATAGAAAAAAACCAGCCAAGTTTCTTGCTCTTAACAATAGCAACACATTCTTTGCTATTGTCACTAAATAAACAAATAGACTTAAACAAATAGAAATGAAAATAACATATCCATTGGTTGCAAGTAAATTTAACACACTTTATGTATGTGGAACAAAGGGTCTCCAGCAAAATCATAGTACATGCATACTTCAACATTTTAATTATTTCCCTTCACAAATGTGTTTGTGTGTATATATAGATACTCAAATACATATAGATATTCAAATACATGTATATACCCAAATATATACATACACTCAAATATATATGTACAATAAAAAATATATATGTATATATATTCAGAAAAGCCCTTTTTTGAGTCAAGTTCTACATTGACTAACTTCCACACATCACATCCTAAAGTATCATGTACATATTCTTCTCTGGGTACCTTTGAAATGAAAAGAGTTTTTAAAAAATTCTATGAGTTTGAATGCAGAATCCTTCTAGATTTGTTTAATAATTTTAGTAATAATTCATGATTAATGTATTCACTTCCACAACTTATGTTAGTTACTTACTTTGAGTCTCACATTATATTTGTATTAATATGGATCAGTAATTAGAATATTTAATAACATTACATAAATAAAATAAGAAGTCCATGTTTATTACAAACATAAACAGGTTTGCAAACAACATGTTTTTTACCTGATAAGAATCAAAGTACATATGAAAGGAGCTTCCTAATGCCATAGGTTGTCATAGACATAAACCTGTATATTTTATGGTGGAAAAGATCATTAGCTAATCCATAAAGGTACTAAGTGGACATTCACTAAGACACCGTCTGTTTCAATGCATGTAAGAGAAAGTAGTTAAGTTACCTAAACTGTGTTCAAATCTCTTCAAACATTACACGTGTTCTCTATATACGATACATTTGGATATACAAGTTAAAAATTCTTAAGAGGTATTACTTTAAAGAGACATCCCAAGGATTTCTATACATTCTACGTATATAAAAACATATTCAATTTTTAAATGTGTGATGAGCTAAACATTTAACAAAATTAATATAAAAAAAATCTCAGCTCATTAAAATACTGAAGCACTTCTTTTGTACATTTTCCCTGAAGTTTTGATGTCTCCTGAACGGAAATCTAAAGTTGAAAATATGGCAATTAAAACAATCCTTTATTATTAACTTTATCAATTAAGACGTTCACTGACCCTAATCTTCAAGCAATAGATCACTCATTTCTGAATTAATTCAGGCACAACTTCAGTTATATCCTTTACGTGTATCCCCCCACTTTTAACTGTAATACAAGAGTGGGGGCAGGTCTTCTCCATCATCGTATTCCTATTGCAAAGAGCAGAGTCAGGCATAAAGTAGGCATTTGATGCACATTTGTTGAATGAATAGGAATATACAACCATTGAACTTAATGCATATCAAAGACTATCACTTCCTTCTTTAGTTTGAAAACTTGGAAAAGAGAGATTAAGGTCGTTTTCTTTGACACTGTTGCCATAATTATCTTCCTGTTTCAGATCATATTGAATAAATGCTTGAATCTTGCAGTTCGGTTTCTCCTGTAAAATGTTTTACTAGATGATATTTATAAACGTTTACGCCTCCAACACTCTATAATACCAAATTTACAATACCTTTCTTTCAATATCCCATACTTGGATTTAAATCATTTATTGGGGTCAATTAATTACTTAATTTCAATTTTAGCTTTGGTTACTCTCAGGAGTGCCTGAAGACATGGAATCCTCTCTGCCCTACTGGACTCTCCCACTCTTGCTGTAGAATAAACAATGCAGTAAGAACCTTCATAAAAGCTAAAAGACTTGAATGTGCAATATGGAATCTCAATATCCTAGGGAAAAGAAGAGAGAAGTTCTTAGCAGGAGAATCAATAAGGAACAAAAAAGTGTAAAAAAAATTGTGAATGCAGTCCCAGGGAGAGGAATCAAAGTGGCTCCCACAAAGACACAGCACTGACCACATTAATCAACTGGAAAAGGTTCAGAGAAAAGACTTCACAATTCTCATAATAAAGGTAGAAGAAGTTCAGAAAAGGCTTTAAGAAGACACTCAGAGGTTGGTTGATCTCCCAGAGGGCATAAGACAGCCAAATGTGGAAGTGTTCATAAAACAAAGAGATAAAACGAAACACAGTCTGAAAGACCGCTTTACTGCACACTGACCCTACTTACCACCTTGGAAGTTTTGTTAGAACACTGATGTTTAAATAGCTAAATAGCGGGATGAGGCCTTTCTATTAAGCTAAATCTGCTAGAAAAAAACCAAGATGACTGAGGCTGAGGAAAGCGCCTACGACTATATCGAGATGTATTTTATAATTACAGCCACACAGTAATACTCTATAGGATTTTGGAATGTGTACCATGCTCTTAAAATTCCGAAATTTGAAAAATATCTTGCTCCCTTCCCAGGCCTAGCAATGCCTTGACTCATGGAATCTTTCCACTTTTTAAATGGAAAACAAAAACAAAACAACCTGATTTTGCGACACTAAAGGAACAAAAGATAAAACACGATTGAAATATCTAAATTGCATGATCCATTTATTTTAAAAATGCACACAGATTCACTAGAGAATATATAAAAACAGACCTATTCTAACGTTGCTAGATAAAGACAGACACGCAGAAACAAGAAAAAAATTAGTAAAACTCAAGAGAATTTAAAAATTATACAATTTAAAAAGCATACAATCATGTGTTCCTTTTCTAAATTTAAAGTTTCTATTGTTTATGGAGTTAAGAAAGACTTATATTTGGAATCAAAAGTGAATGTCCTATAATCTCGTAGAGGAAGAAGGAGAAAGAGAAAGAGGAGACAGAAGGGGAGAGAGAGATTGAGATTATCAGAGATTAGAACAGGTATCCTACGACGAGAAGAGAAGAATGTGGCAGAGCCTCTATAAATGAAGATCCATACTTCAAAATCTATAGTTCAAAATTTAAAAGATGTCTCTCTTCTCCCAAACTGATCCTAGAGGCATACTTTATGTTTTAAGAGAGGCTAATTTAAGTCTCCAATTTATCCAGTCCATAAGTAAAATTTTGTCATGAATAGTCAGTAAAATTTAAGGTAGTATGTTTCTCAGTAAGAGTTACTACTTAGTTTGCAATGGAAACTTGATCTTAGAGTGTTAACTTCTATAAACCTTTAGAAAACATTGCAACTTTCCACACTTGAGTAAGTAATATAAAGACAAATGTTTGATTGCATACATTCTTCATTTCATACTGGAAATGTTATTCAAAGTAAAACTGACTGTATCTTGATGTATGATCCTAATTAAAACAGTTTTTACACCATTTAGATTTGAAAAAGAAAAAAATTGTAGACATTTATTTACATTGTATAATGGATGAATGTAGAATTAACTGATTGAGCTACAATTAAGTTGTCTTCAGAGAAAACGGCAATAAGAATTGTAAAATGAATAATAAATTGGCCTATGGCTTTCACTCCACACGAACAGTTAATCTTCAGGTGTCACAAAGACGCCAAAAATTTTCAAAACACAATTCATTTTCATTGAAATAAATAATATATGATTAGGCGCTTTTTAGAATGTAGTAGAAACACAATGTATCTAAATTTAAAAAAAGGTATTACAGTGCCTAATATTGAAAAAAATCAGCAAAAAATATTTCAATTGGATTTAGACTTTATGTGTTAATTTGTTGAATAAAATCATACGAGTCTGCAGCTATTTACTTGATGAATATTTTTTTTAAGTTGAAGCACATGCTGAGTAGCTGAAGGAAAAAAACGGAAAAAAAAAGGGTTTATTCTTGAGTCTATATCTGTTCTCAAATCACATCATCACAATTCCTAAAAAGAGTGATTTTCAATACAGCAAAGTAATGCACAATCCTTTTGTTGTTCATTAAATGATCTGAGGTTTCAGTTATTAAGGGCCAATTTATTTTGCATAATTCCTATACCAGTAATTATATAGAGAGATTAGATGGATAGAATTTTCTGCCAGTCTTAATATTTACTTGTACAAAATGACCAAATAAATAACATCTTGCCTAAATCATTTTATTTAATGAATTCTTGGTTGAATTGTTATATTCTACAGTAATATAATACATATAATAAACCAAATATGGAAGTAAATAATGATAGTTGTATCTTTTTACACATCAATGAAGTTCGAATACCTTACTTAAAGACTCCACAGAATCCCCTCAGGGCACACAACTGCTTTGTTCTCATTAAATTAATTGCCTACTTCTCACTGGTTTTGAATATATTGTATATAGATAATATTATGCCACTATTCCCCATCATTCAATTATCAATATTCCATATAGAGCATTTTTTACTTCTATGTTAAATTTCACGCTATTCATTTGTGCATTTTTTTCAGCTCCAATAAAGAGTATTCTATTTCCCTATCAAATACTTATGTTAACCTTATATATAATTACTTGATTATTTATAAAGCAGCTGCAATCATTAACCTAGATACTAATGCAAGACCAATTCTACTAGCGATCTAGGTTTTGCAATTTCCCCTTTGGGATTATGTTTTTAGAAGTATTAGAAAGAAAAAAGGGATTGAGGGAAATTAAATCACTTAGTACAATAGGAAAATACCTTGTGAGGACTAGGAGCTCATGGAACAGTGTTTGTGCGTGTGCATGTACATATGTGCACACGCTCTCTCCTTTTCCCTCGCTTCCTCTCCTTTCCCTTGCCCTCCTCTTCTCCACCTCCTCTCTCTCTTTCACTCTCTCTCTCTCCTAATCGACTCATCCATTTATCTATCCAACCATCATCACATCTATGTATGTCTGTAGGTGTATGTAGCTATGTATCTATCTATGCATCTATCATCTATCTAACTATCCAGCTAATCTCTATATATCTGCAAATCATTTCAATACAACAAAATCCAAAACTTTGGTTAATAAATCAAAACAGATTTGCAACTTAAGTCGGAAGTTTGCTTAAATATAAGGCTTAACTCTGGAAGTCATCAATATTATGCATCAGTTACTGTTTATCTATAGATAATTATACTTTATTTTTAAGAAAGAAGCTTTTTAATTTAAATATACACATAGCCTAAACAATTGTCACACCTAAAACAATAGTTTTAATCAAATATCCTGTCAGTGTTCACATTTCCCCACTTGTCTTCTGTCTTATAATTGTTTTTATAATTTGTTTCAATAGAAACAATCACAACAAAAAAAGCCCACAATTTGCCATTTACATTTGTCTTGAATTTCTTTTAACTTATAATTGTTCCTACATCAATGTTGATTAATTCACAAGTTTGTTGAACAAACTAGACCATTCATCCTTCGATTTTGCCAAATATCTTCATGTAATGTCATTGAATATACTTTCTTTAAACTGGATGTTAACTCGATTGTCTTGATCTGATTCTGGTTTGTTTGTTTGGTTGGTTTCTTCCAAGATTACTTCATAGGTGGTGTAATCTTCCATCAGAAAGCACATAAATGATTATCATTAATTTTTCTATTACGTAATAAAATATTGAATTTAGCTACCCAGTTCCATTATTTTGTTATGGACTGAAAAATGTTGAGATTCTAATTCTGTCACCCCTCGTCATGTTTAGCTGGAATATTATAAAGCAGAACTTTCCCTTAAAAATTATTTGGCTACTCCGAGGCAGACTTTGTACCTGAAAGACAGATTAAAAGCTTATTTCTCTTCATTTGCCAATATTCAGAATACAGAGCTGCTCTCCAGAATCTTTCAAAGGTGACCTATGTGTTATTATTATACATTTTTGCATAACAAAATACTCTGGTTTCAAATGTATTTAAAATGTTTCAATACTTTACAATTATTATGCTTATTGATGCTCAAAATTGTCCCATTTGGCCAATGGTAGCAAATGCAGAATAGCTTCTATGTCTTCTTGATATGACCTCTGATCTTTGACAGTTTCCTTCTCTTGTCATATAACAAAATTTTTGTATATTTCTTGTCATAGAACTGGAATCAGCTACTTCTCTGAGGAACCTTCATTTATACTAGTGGGAAGGATATTAAGAGATCATAATCTGTCAACAGTGATATTCATTGCTATTAAGTTTTCTATTCCCTTTCAGAGGCTAGAGCTAGAAAATGCACATACTATACTAGTATATCTTAATAAAAAGATGAATCATAAGTTTATTCTGATATTTCTAGAGCATATGTAGGGCTCTGGAATTTTACTTCTTTGATTTTATGTCTTTTATGCTTAAAACCTTGGTTCATATTCACATTATCATAATTAATAATTTGCTTTATCCTACATGCCACTTTCAGAATAAAAATGCCAATATACTATCAACAATATGATTAGTGAAAACAGTTTATTTTGGGGGACTTCTTTTTCTCTTTAAGACATATCTCATCAGTCAGATTACTATAAACATCATTTGATATATTTGCTCTGTATGAGCTATATAAACATCTTGATGCACTTAAATTCATTTGTTTTATTTTACTTTTATTTTTTATAATTTGATCTTTTAATATAATTTTGTTTTATAATCATTGAAAACATGTAATGCATTCAGAGCTAATTATATAAAAGAGAAGAGCAACTTTTCTTCACGTTCTCTCCACTCTGTTCTTTCTAGCTTTATTCACTATATGTTTAACTAATTTATTTTCATTTTTCATTTCTATTTATCTCTTTAATATAAATAAAATACATAAATAAAAATAATGTATAAATAACATTTTTTCTTTTATTGATTTCTCTAAAATCTTTTTACTACAAAGTCCTCTCATAAGTATATTATCCCATAAATTTCAGTTGCTTTGTTTTCATTATTTTTCCAAGATGTTCTGAAATTTCAATCTGTATTTTCCCTCAGACCCATTAGTTGATTAATAACATGTTAGAACTTCCAGGAAGAATGTGGTTTTGATGTTTTATTTTGTCATGTATTTTTAATTTATTGTATTGTGGTCAGAGAATGCTGTTACTAGTACTATTTTTAGTAGTTATGATCTTTTTTGGTAGCCAGAGGGACAGTCTTCATGAATATGCCATTTGCAATAGAAATCCCAAACGATAAAGAACATCATCTTCACTACAGAAATTTCCTTCATGGCCTCTTCTCTTTCAATTCTTGTATCCATTTAAGCAGGGAAAATAACAATTTTCGTTATTTTCCCGCACATATTAATATAGCTTCTTCTAGAAATTCATCTAAATGGATCATACAATGAATAGTCTTGGGTAACGCTGCAAACTTACCACCAATGTTTTTCTAATATGAAATTTAAAACTATAAATTTATCCCCCAATTATTTTTATAGCTGTATCCCACTGATTTTGATATTTTATGCTTTCTAGTTCAAAATATTTTCATGTTGTGTGTGTGAGACAGAGAGAGAGAGAGAAAGAGAGAGAGAGATTATTCTTTAATCTCTAAATTGTTTGTATGTATTGTTAATCTTCACAAAATTTATGGTTTTCAGAGACAGGTTATTGATTACTATAATCACATTTTACTTACAAACTAACTCTGTATAATATCGAACCTTTTAAATTATTTGATAGTTTTTTTAAATTTCGTCAAATGATGCATCTTGCTGAAGGTATCAAGTGCAGTTGAACGGAATGCATATTGCGAAGTTGTAGGGTACGTGTGCTATACGTCAGAACCAATTCCAGGTGACTGAGAGTGCTTTTCAGATCTTCGATGTCTTTACTGACATTTTTTCTAGCTGTTTTTATCAATTTCTGAAAGACAAGTTTAGTATCACACATTCTGCTTATGATATATTCTATTTCTCCCTTTATGTCTATCAGTTCTTGCTTCATATAGTTAGAAGCTCTGTTATTTGAATATACATACTTTTGATAGTTTGATCTTTCGGCATAATTTATCTTTCATCGTTATGAAATATTACCCCTTATCTACATATATTTGTCCTGATATCTACTTTTTTGTCATATTAATCTAGGACACAGAGTCTACTTATGCTTCTTACGCTTTGAGTTGGCATATATTATTCTATCCAATTATTTTACATATCTATCCCACTTTAAAATACATCAATTGTAGAAATATCTTTTCTATTCTATCAATATCTTCCATTTAATTGGTATGTTTAGTTCATTAATATTTAGTGCAATTAATGTTGAGGTTGGACTTAATTCTAGAATTTTATTTTACTTTATTGCTTATCTTTTTTGTCTTTTATTTCAGTCTCTCTTTTCTTGCCTTCTTTCGGATTACTAGAATATTATTAGACTTTCATTTTTGTTTATCTAATGACATTTTAGATAAAATGATTTGCACAGATTTTTAGTGCTTACTCTAGAGATTAAAATATGCCTCAATAAATTTTCATAGTCTACTAGGAATAACGTATTTACACCTGACATAAAATGTGGAAACCTTGGGACTGTACATAACAAGTTCCTCACCCCAAGTCCTTTACATTATAAAGTCATTCCTTAGTATCAACGGGGGAGTGGTTCCAGGACACTCCTTAGATACCAAAATCTGGGGATCGTCAAGTTCCTCAGTCAGTCTTCCGTATTGCACGATTCCGCATCTACAGATTCAACAAACCATGGATTGTCAACAGTACAGGAATGGTGGTTGGTTGAATCCACGAATGAGGAACCCGCAGATATGGAGGCCTGACTGTAGTTGTCATGTTATGTTATAACTGCGTATGTTTGAAATCCACGAGACGATGCTCTAACTTTGCCGTGATACAATTATACATTGTCAAAAACATTAAGAAGAAAAGATGTCCTTTTGTTCATCATCTTTTTCCGTTCTTTAATTCTTCTTCCAGACTCAAGTTTCTATTTTATATCATTATCATTCATTTTAAAGAACTTCTTCTATCATTTCTTAAAGTGTAGGTTTTCTGGCAAAATATTTTCTTTTTTCCTTTTATCTGAAAACATCTTTAAATCAATTTTATTTTTAAGAGATGTTCTCGTGTTTGTAGCAATCAGTTTTGGAGGCACTTAAAAAGATGTTGTTTCATTATCTTCAAGCCTCCATTGGTTCCGATAAGAAGTGAATGATTATTCAAATAATTATTTCTCTGTGCATAATATTTTGTCTTCCTCTGGCTTCTCTTAAAATTCATTTTGATTTTCTCTTTATCTTTGGTTTTCAGCGGTTTGATGATAAGCCTAGGTCAATTTCTTTGTTTTCATCCTACTTTGGTTTTGCTGGGCTTCTTAACTCTGTAAATTTGAATCTTTTACTACTTTTGCAAAATTTCAGCCATTATTTCTTCAAATATTATGTCTTTCTCCTTCTGAAATTCCAGTTACAGATAACTTAGAGTTTTTGATATTGTTCCACATGTCCCTAAAGCTCTGTTAATTTATTTTTCAGTCTTTTCTCTATTCTTAAATTTGTATGGAAAATGAAACAAAACAAAATAGCTTGTTAATCTAGATTTCTATAATTGAATATTAAAAGTCATTATACTATCCCCTCAAGTGTATTGATGGGATAATATAATGATGTGAATATTAAATTTCAGCAATAAAATTGGTGAAGTTTATTATAGCATGTTATCATATTTAGATAATTTCTGTCTACTGATTTATGCATTTACATTACAATAATCTACAACAGATATTGGTAAACTGTGGCCCATGAGTTGGCCATCTGTTCTTCTAAATCAGCCATATTGGGTTACAGCCACCTTCTTTAATTTGCGTGTTTTTCTATGGCTGCTTTTGTACTACAACGCCAGAGTTAAGAACTTGTGGAAGAGGACAGATGCCTAAAATATTACTATCTGGTCCTTTAAAGGAAATTTGACAACTCGTGATCTAGAATGTTGATCATTAAAGCATCAAAATAACATTATATGAATGAGCTTAAAAGATTCAGATTGCCAGAAATAAACTATAAACCATTTTTTGAGAATCATTTGCACATAACTCATTAATAACATATCTAATGAATAATTATTTTCGCCCAAGAAGTATTGTATGCTTCATTCATCATCTGAGTTTGAATACAAAATATATTAGAAACAATTTGTTCAGATATTAAAAAAAGTCACTGACATTAAATGACATAGGAATCAACTGAAAATTAATCTAATGAAATCCATGTGTGCTAATTTTTGCTAAAAGAAGAAAAAGTATATTTTTTATTTATTATTAACTAGTACCTGCTATAGCTACGTGTCAAAGAATGAAGACAATAAGAGCTAATATTTATGTAGCACTTGATATGCTTCAGGAACATTTCTAAGTGCTTTAAAACATTAATTTATGTAATCTTCACAAAATTTTGGCAGCTTCTCTATATGCCTAGACTCGCATTAACGGTCCTAGAAACCTGTTCCTAACTCCTGCTATACCCTGAAACTCAGAGACAAATATTTAGTTCTGCAAAATTTGGAAATCCCCAAGACCATCCTCCTTTCTCACACAATTCCCAAATCTGGGTTTCCCCAAGACTTCCAATTCCATAATTCACTCAAACTCACAGAACTCTGTCAGGAAGCTCTTTTAGTTCAAACACAGTTACTGTTTAGTAGAGTGGAAAGATACAGATTAAAATCAGTAATGGGAAGAGGTGCATGGGGTAGAGTCTAGGAGACTTCCAAGTTTAAAGCTTCCAGAAGTACTTTTCCAGTGGAGCTGTGAACAACATGAATGGCTCCCAGCAATCATGTAGAACAATATACATGCAGGATCCCCAAGAAGCGAAGTCACCCAAGCCCTGGTATCTGGAGTTTTATTATGGTACGGTCACGTAGACATGGCTGACTGCCCAGGTGGCTAATCTTGGCCTCTAGCCTCTCCAGAAGTTGAGCTGATATCTTGTGGTCCAAAGTTCCCACCAAAAATTATTGTCAGCATAGAATCTCAGGCATGCCCCAAGGCCCCAAGGTCTACAGATTACATCCCAGAAAATGAGGGCAAAGGACAGACCTGTCTTTGGGTAAGGTTCATTCTTTACACTAGTCCATAGCTATGATTCATTTTGACTGGGCTCTTCATGATCACATAAATATGTAAGGTACAGAAGAAAAATACATTTTCAGATTTTATTAAAGGAAATAGTCTTAGAACTAAATGCCAGACACACAAAAAATTATTATCTAGTTGCACATTCCATCCTAACCAAAAATGGTGCTGCTTTAAATGAGAAACAAAATCCCCTTCAAATTATTGTTACATGACTTCAAAAGTATCCTGCATATTTTCTTGTGCCTGAAAAATGGAAAATATTTTTGGTAAGGAAATATATACTGAAAATCATTATTACAATGTGTTCTCCTGCCGTATATCTAGGAGACTTCTAAGAATGATACAACCTAAAATGCAATAACAAGTAATTATGCCTCAATTTCATGTCTTGGGAAACTCATTTTCCTTAATTATGAATAAAATCTTAGTAACAAGAAATGTCGTAAAAGATAAGTTGAAACCCTTACTGTAATAGGCAACATAGGATACCAGAATGACAAAGTAGAAAGCGTACAGTGCAGAGTAGCAAGCTGTTTAGGCACAATTTATAATGCATTCTATTTCTGTTCCTTGGCTTTATGAGCTGAACCTAAAAAAGTGAATATACCTTTAAATAAGCTTACTATGCCAGACTAAACATGGTAAATTCCATGTATCAGTGGAGAAATATGCCTATTTGTATTATAATGTGAACGTGCATAAATCAAATATTTTCCTTGTTTTGGACACTATAGAGAATGTGGTAATGTGGAATTTCCTTTCAATATTTGCAGTACGGCTATTAGGATACAGTAACTGCTAGAATTCTGACTTCTAGCCTTAATGAAGACTTGCACCGAAAATAAAATGCATCATTTTGGACACTTATTTTCAATTTCATCTGCCAAGTGGAATGTTATCATGTACAAGATCAATAGAGTGATCTGACCAAGCCCACAAATCAGATCATACTCTCTTTCTTCCACCACTAAAATTTTAAATGTACAACAGCACATAATACATCATTCAAAGGTTTCCCATTTTTTCCAACATTTTCTACAGCACACAAGAGAATTTCTTTTGGCAAGCTAATGAAATCCAACTAATTGGATATTTTACTTAATACCATCTTCATTAGGGTCATGTTTATAATGTCATTAATCAACTTTCTCATTTTCTATTAAGAGATTCATGGTAAATACCCATTTTATTTGTATTGTCTATTTTGTGCATTGAATCTTTATTAAAAATACATTTTTTTCAGAGGTGTCTCATATAAAGTCTTAGGGGAGAAAATATTACCTAGAGGTCTTTGTGTACCAAAATTCTTTGCCTAAACTCTAAAACTATAATTTCTTATTATTAAGCCAAAAATATATTTTTTAAAAAGTATTGTGTTGAAAATTTATCTTTTAATCCACACTGTGGTATTAGAGATGGGAGGGAATCACTCTTTTTCAAGCATATTTTCAACCCCTGGTAAAAATTGGTCATACAAAAGGTGTTGAATGAATATATTTTGAATAAAATTAATTTGGGTATATGCTATAGGACTCCAATAAAGTGATATCTATGAGCTGCCTCAGGCTTCTGGGAAGTGTTAAACACTTTTCATGATAACTAATCTAATAACCACCCAATAATAGAATGAAAGATTTCATCACAATCTATTAGTTCCCCTTCCTTTTTCCTAACATTCATTCTAGTCACAGATATCAAAGGGCAGATATCAGATATGTGTCTCTCTCCACACTTTCTTGAGCTAACAGTGAATACAAAATACAAGCCAATGTAAAATGTGGACTACAGTTGATGCATCTAAATGTGTACATCCATAAATACCAAAAAAGGACGTAATTCTAAAACCATGAGAAGAAATTTGGTTTAAGTGGAAATAGCATGCCCTTAATCTCAGAGATTTTTATTCTTATTTTTTTTACATGAAAAGGGCACAAAAGTATTTGTTTGTATGAATTCTGTACAAACAAAATCAGGCTAACTTCAATGTCTGGGAAAATTCTTATTAGCAGTAAGTAATCTGTGAATAAGATAGTAGGAGAAAATGCTTTATCTTCTAATTTCTAATTCTTATTTCTATTTATTTTCTAATATATTAATTTAGATTATTATTTGCTACAAATATGACTACTTAATACAGTTAAACAGAGGGAAGTATTTTTGTTTTTCCGGGAGACTGATAGAATTCTCTTTTTTTGCAAGGTTTATTTTATTTTATTTCATGTATTTACTTTTTTTGTTGAGGAAGATTCACCCTGAGCTAACATCTGTGCCAATCATCCTCTATTTTGTATGAGTGTAGCTGTCACAGCATGGCTGACAAGTGGTGTAGCTCTGTGTCCGGGATCTGAATCTACAAATCTGGGCCACCGAAGCAGAGCACACAGAACTTAACCACTATGCCATAAGGCTGGCCCACAAGGTTTATTTTTTAAAATGTCACACACTGTAGGTGCATTTTTAAAAATGTATAAAAAGCAGACATTTTTGAAGTATACAACCAGTAAGCATAATTTGATACATAAATCATAAGAACTTTTATAAGATTTTATAAGATTACCTATACCTATAATACTTTTATTTGAATTCTGATTTTTTAAAATTCTAATTTAATTCAAAATCTAATTATAGTATAATAGTCATAGTGGAACCCAACCTGTCTCCATGCCCTCACACACACAAAACCCACTTTTAACACATATCAGTGTGCCTGTGTCTGAAGTTATTTCACTCCAACTCAAATTTGCTACTATTCATGCTTCTTTCCTCAGTTTGTCTAAATAAAGGATTATTAACAGCAAATACCTTACTGCTCAGCCCAGAAACCGGTGCCGTTAATCACTAGTCCATTTCCTCCCTCACTCCCATAGCCAACAAACTACATGTGGATTCTACTCCCTAAATGCTCCCTAAGTTTTCTCCTACCAGTTGCCACTAATTTGGTCATGCTTTTATTAACTTTTTGAATTTCTGCAAGTTATCATTGTCTGACAAGCCATTCTCCGTACTTTAGTCAAATTATGTCATACCCACTCCTTGAAAATAGTCAGCAATGTCATTCTTATCAAATTACCGAATTTCTCTTATTTGCTCGCCTGACATCTTATTTAATTCACCACATAACAAATCAAAAAATTTTGTGACTGCATATTTGCTTTCTTTGTGTTTAGGTATTTAAGAACACTGTCCTTTAAGACAGACTATATTCTTAAGGTAGATGACTTCAGAAGTATCCTAGATATTTTCCGGTGCCTGAAAATTGGAAAATATCTTTGGTAAGGAAAATATAGTACATACTCCTGTCTCTGCATTTACTAGCTCTGTAATCTTGGGCAAGTTACTTAACTACTCTGTACATCTGTTTTCTCATGTGTTAAATGGAGATAATAATAGAATCTATCACACAGGATTGTTGTAAAGTTTGCATAAGTTAATACGTTAAGGCACATAGAATAGTGCTAGAAGCATATTAAGCACCATATAAATATTAGCTCATATTTCAGAAGTAGAATATAAAAACAAGAAATGTTTCTTACTCATCATTATCTAGGACAGTACTTAGAGTTTATGCCAAATTACTATATGTTAACAGATATATCCACAATTAATAGGTTAATTAATTCATTAAAAATCTCAAAATGGCTATTAAATGAAGCGATAGATGTTTCTTTCCCTAAAAAACCTGGAAAATATAGTAAAATTCTATATGCAGAATCATTTAGAAATATTAAATACTCAGTGTCAGTAATGATTACACTCTATAAATACATTATACCAAATAAAATAAGATTTTATCTCATTTATCAATTCCATCATCTTGTTTAGAAAATAAAATAAGCAATGCTATTTCTGTCATTTTTATAGTTGGTTGTATCTTACTCAAGATAACTAAACTAAACTACCATGCTATTCTGTAACCAAAGGCATTATGTTTCAAGACGTACACATCTCTATCAAGTTCCATTAAAATAATAATTGGTGTTGAATTCTTTCTTATTCTTTACAAGGCATAACCCTGTATTACTTTGGTATCAGAATGCACCCTGCATATAACTAAGCTGCATATATTAATGGTACATTTTCAGTAGTGCTCATAAAAGTCCTTCTACAAGTGAGAACCCCACTGTGAAATTAGAATGCAGACATAGCAAAGAGTGTGAAGTACAAGGGCATAGGATTAGCCTTCAAATATTTTTAGAAATTTATTTTACCAGTCTCTTCTCAAAGCATTATCCTAAAGTATCTTCTAGGAAAGAATGTCAGTTTTTATTGTAGTAGGATAGAGATAGAGGAGTAAATATTTTGGAATTTGAGGCATTCTAGAAAGGGCTGGGTCTCAACAGTGTGCTTCCAGGTAGCCAGAGAGCAGCAGGAGATGTCAATACATAGTAACATTTAAGAATTTCTCATTTAGACATTTATTTTCATTTGTTCAATGGTAATTAATAAATAAGCTATATCAGCTTTTTGCAAACCCAAAGCTCTGCTGGCCAATATCTGTTCACCTAAAGATGTCACCTTGGGGAAGCTGCTTCTGGAATCCCTTCCTACTGCCAAACCAGCCCGAGGAATTCTCATTCCCACTGCTTAAGTGGGGAAAATAGACCTACGTTCTCCAGTAGGATTCTGCATACACTTCTCATAGAGACCAGATCATAAACTGTGGTTAATAATAGTGGAAATGTTATAATCTATTATAGTCTTCTGTGCATCGTGGTAAATAGTATTTGTGAACTAGCCTCAATAACTAATCAACTTTTATGCCATGGTTTCTAAGAGGAACGAAAAAAAATCTGCATTTCAAAGTGCTAAATCTCTTAGTGGCCAGCATTTGGAACATAACAAAAATGTAAGTTGGGGAATATTTCTAAATTCATATCCAACAATTAGAAGTTTCTACCATAATGTTGACCACAATGCGATAATCTGTTAGCTTTAACCACACTGAATTCAGTGACTGAGAAAATTATTGAGCCTGAGTGTTTACAGCTGTTTCTAATTTCTGATTACTCCCGGTTGTTTTAAAAGCACAAGAAGAATGAAATACATCAAACACACTTATATGAATATTTGCTAAAATCTTAAAGGAAGAAAATTGAAACACTGAAACAGTTTAAGTAGATTTTTTAAATTATTATTATGGACAGGTTTAATTTACTGAAAATATTACTAACAGAAAATAATATAGATCGTTAACATCTAACTACTGGATGGTGGGAGGGTGAGTCAACGCATAAACCATTAAAAAATGAAGGAATATGGCATTTTACTTATCATCTGGTATGCATAAATTAAAAACACTATTAAAGAATCTGGCAAGAAAACGCACAAACCAAAGTATAGTCACTAAAGTCCTTCCCTTCATCCAAGAGCCATGCTACAATTACTTTACTACAACATCTCAGATTTTGAAGTTTTATTAACTGTGAAAGAAATATATTGGGATTATTGGCCAGAGCTTGCCACAGTTATTTCCACATCACCAACTCCTCATCAATCAAAAAATTCTCGTTTTTCCCATAGAGTATATTGAAGTTCATATTGCCTAAATGTCAATGAGAGAGTCTTAACTCTCTTTGGGCGAGTGATCACATCATTTGCAGCCATTTGACTGTACTTTGGCACTTTCCTTCTGGAAATGTGTGTACACGTGAAGCAGCAGTAAGGACTAACGTGTCAAAGGCTTCCTTATATTCCAGAGATATGAAATCCCCAATGTGCTGCCATCAGTATCTTAAAGAAAATAAACTCCAGCATTAATTCATAGGAATGACTTAAAGAGTTTTCTTGGGTTGTCATGATACTTTCTATGTGAATAACTCAACCTTATAAGTGAAGAACATTACTCAGCATCCCTGTAGACAAAAGATGATTGCTTGTATGATGATTGCTTGTATTATATGTAGTATATTCCTTACCTTAAAAGTTCCCCAAATAATAAGCCTAAGAGTATGCTTATCACTTAACCAATATGTTCTGTCTCCGACACTTTTATCCTAATTCTAGAATAATGAAAACTATGTTTATATTTTGCCACTAGGTTTCCTTGGGTTTGCTGACTTTTTCTTAAGTAAAATACTAGCATTTTTATATATTGTGTTTCCTGCATTTTTTTGAAAATTCAAATATTCATTGACAGATCTGCTTTTATTTTTTATATTGCAGGAAACTTTATGGTGTACAATAATTTTGAGGAAGATTTATTTGACTAATGACCTAAGTACTATAAAACATACTATAAAATTTCCTACAAGCCTGTGAAATTCCATGCTGATCATTTTACTAAAAATATAAACATATACATGAATGTAGATATATATATTTATATTTGTATATACTTAAAATGCAGGACTTAATTTATTATATTGTGTAGGAGGTAATCCACAATTTAAAACGTTTCTGTGCATATGGAAAGTAGGAGAAGGTTTTTTTTTTTGTGATATTTAGTGCAAGAGCACAGTGTGTTGTGTTTGTTTAGCACCTGCTGTGCTGCCACATGCCAATCCATGCTCTCCTCATCACCCTTCACTTGTACACACATCAAGCAGAAGGGACATTGAGTAGGATGATTTTATTGTGAATAAATAAATGTCTTTATTACTTAACAGCCCTTTAAGTCATGTGTAAAACCTACTCATATTTCAAATTTTAGCTCACCTCCCACTTTCTTGATAGAGCATTCCTAGATACTGATAATTCCGACTGAGGTTTCCTTTCTCAGAAATGCAATGCTCTTAAGAATCAGTAAGCCCTCCAAATGTATCAATCCTTAATTGTCCTTGAATGTCTTTTTTGATCATTTAATTCTAAGCTGTTGATTGTTTGGTGGTGCTATATCCCCATATCTGTTCTTTTTACCTGGGATTTTGAAGAACTTATCTGAAGTATTTCTTGAGTACTACGCAAATACTTTTTTCCCAGCTTTATTGAGATATAATAGACATGTACTGTGTAACTTTAAGGTGTACAACATATTGACTTGGTACACTTATAAGTTGCAAAATGATTACCACCTTAGCCTTAGCTCACATCTCCATTTATCACATAATTATCATTTCTTTTTTGTGGTGAGAACATTTAACGTCTATTTTTGCAGCAACTTTCAAGTATATAACACAGTATTGTTACTATAATCACCATGCTGTGCATAAGAGCCTCAGAACTTATTCATCTCCTAATTGGAAGTTTGTACCCTTTGACCAACATATCTCCATTTTCTCCACTCCCACCCTCAACCCCTGGTAAACACTATTCTACACTATTTCTATGAATTCAGTTTTTTTTTAGATTCTATACATAAGGGATCTCACACACTATTTGTCTTTCTTTGTCTGACATTTCATTTACCATAATACTCTCAAAGCCCATCCATGTTCTTGCAAATGGCAGAGTTTTCTTCATTCTCATGGCTAAATAATATTCCACTGCATATATATACTACATCTACATTTTCTTTGTCCATTCATTTCTTGATGGACACTTAGGTTGTTTCCATATTTTGGCTATTGTGAATAATGCCACAATAAACATGGAAGTGCAGAGATCTCTTCAAGATCTTGTATCCATTTCTTTGGGTGAACCCAAAGGAGGAACTAATCAATCATATATTAGTTCTGTTTTAATGTTTTGAGGAACCTCCATACTGTTTTCCATAGCGGTTGTACAAATTCACATTCCCAACAACAGTGCATTCAAATGTGTATGGAACCACAAAAAACTCCAAGAAAGAAGAACAAAGCTGGAGGTATCACACTTCCTGATTTCAAACTATACTACAAATTTATAATAATCAAAGCTGTATGAGACTGGCATACAAATAGACATGTAGATGAAGGGAACAGAATATAGAGCCCAGAAATAAACCCCTGCATATATGGTCAACTAATAGGCGAGGGAGCCAAGAATACTCAATGGGGAAAGGATAGACTCATCAATAAATGGAGTTGAGAAAACTGGATAACTATACGCAGAAAAATTATATTGGACCTCCATCGTATACTACTCACAAATATTAACTCAAAATGAATTAAAGACAAACATAAAACCTGAAGCCATAAAAATCCTAGAAAAAACTCAGGGAAAAAAACACCTTCATACTGGTCTTGGCCATGATTTTTTGGATATGACACCAAAAGTATAAGCAAAAGAAGCAAAAATCAAGAAGTGGGACACATCAAACTAAAATACTTCTACACAGCAAAAGATACAAGCAACAAAATGAAAAGGAAACTATGGAATAGGAGAAATATTTGAAAATCATATATCTGATAAGTGGTTATATCTAAAACATATAAGAAATTAATACAAACTGGTAACAAAAAAACAAACAATCTGATTAAGAAATGGACACAGGAACTGAATACGTATTTTCCAAAGAATGCATACAAATGGCCAACAGGTGCATGAAAAAATGCTCAATATCACTCGTTATCAGGGAAATAAAAATCAAAACCACAATGAGATATTGCTTAATACATGTTTGAATGGATGTTATCAAACAAGCAAGAGATAACAAATTTTGGCGAGGATGTGGAGACAAAAGAACCCTTTACGTATACCTTGAGGAAGTCAGTGACCAAGTGTAATATGACCAGATAACGTGGCCCTGCTTATAGAAAATCACATACAGTTAAGAAAATTTGAAGGAACTGATTATATTTAGTCCAAGACGAAGACCTAGGGGGCAATTTGATCATTGCATTGATATCATTTAAGATATTCTACATTGATAGAGACTAGATTTATTCTGTGTTGCTTCAGATGGTAATAGATGAACCATTAATTACATTTCAGAGGAGGGAGAGGATAGCCTATTAACTAAGACATAATTAGATCTGTGGACAGCATAGGAACTGGACAGTGACCCAAATGAGAAAATGTATCCCAATGGCATGAGGACTAAAAGCATAAGAAAAGATACTCTTAGGTCAGTTAATTAGAGTCAATTCATCAATATTCAAGAAATCAAGTGCCAGTGATGCAAGAATATATGACTTTTCTCTTTCGAACTTTGATTACCACTGCTGCTCTCCGCTATGCTTAATCCCATCTCCACAGCCCTTCAGAATAAATGAAATTTAAGAGCTCAGTGGGGAACAGTGGGAAACCAAGTGAGTCCTGCTTTCAACAAGATCCATGGCCTATCAGTTCCTCATCTTGCTCACAGTGACTTAGAAGCACAGGTCAGATATGGAGCCGTGTTTTCTGGATTTGGGACTTACCTCTCACCTCCACGGGGAATGCACCTGTCAGTGGTCTTGATAAAGCTTGTTTTAAGATAAAAGTAATTGGGCTGAAATCAATTCTTGCCTAAGGAAAAAAAAATTGCCTTAATTAACATTATCTTGCACAAAAAAAAATAACTACTCTTCTTAAGTTAAGTTTAAAAAATTAACAGGGTCAGCATAGTCTCATTATACTCAGATTTCACAAGTGAAATATTCTGAAAAGGAGATAGAAAAATAGTGAATTAGTCATGCAAATGTATAAAACCATTAATAAAATACATCTTAGTATATGCATATACAAATGTAACAAATGAAGGTAATTTTGGCAGCCTTTAGCCTTAAACAAAGCAACAAATCTATTATATATCAAATCTTTCTCTCTCCCTCTCAACCTCTCAAAGTAATACAATTCATTGAGAAATTTTTTGAATAATATTTCTGTATTAAATATCTGTCCTTCCACTTTTTCATAAATAATTTCTTCTGATCAAATAAATCAGCACGCTTATGAACTCCTGCTATTTTCTCACTGAACATTACTTGCTGCTAATAAGAGAGATGGATTGCAAACAAAAGTCTAAGAAATGTTCAATGTAATTATTTATTATCACCCACTAATGTAGCTAAAATTAAAAAAACTGACCACACCAAGTTTTGGAAAGCATGTAGAAGAACGAAAATTGTGGCCTCTGAAAAATTTAACAAAATTGAATAATCTGTTAAAGAGACTTAGCAAAAAAGAAATAGAGAGAAAAGAAAACAGATAGGAAATGTAAGAGGGGATAGATAGTACCATAGACTCTACAGACATTAAAAGAATAAAGTGAGAAAAATTATGAATACATTTTTGCAAATAAGTTCAATAATTTGAATAAAATAGACAATTTCTAGAAAAACACGGCTTACCCAAACTGAAGAAATAAAAAATATGTGTAGTGATATACCAAACACTTAAATGAATTCATAATCAAGTTCTTTCCACAAAGAAAATATAAAAGCCCTTTCAAAAATAGAAGGGGAAAGAATAGAATTTATTACAAACAAAAACATTTGTATCCTTTTCATCTATAAAAAATAAGGATAAACATCTGAGATGATGAACATGCTGTTTCTGCTTAAATCAAATTTCTTCTCATGGTATTAGAAGTAGGTCTTTTTCTGGTATTTATACTAAGACATATTTAGAAGGATCATCTGTAGTGCACATTTTACATTGGCCTGTATTTTTTATTTACTGCTAGCTTAAGAATGTGTTGAGAGAGATACATATCTTATAGTTGCCCTTTCATAACTGTGAACAGACTGAATGCTGTGAAAAGGAAGGAGAACTAATAAGTTGTGATGAAATCTTTCATTCTATTGTTGGTGGTTATTAGATTAGTTACCATGAGAAACATTTAACACTTCCCAGAAGCCTAAGGCAGCCCATAGATATCTCTTTATTGAAGTTCTATAGCAGATAACTAAATTAATTTCATTCAGCAACTTTTGTATGACCAATTCTTACTGGGACTGAAGATATCAATAAAAAACACTGATTTCTTCTCCTTACACCCAATATCACAGACACTGTTTAAGAGAGGTTCAAGAGATAATTTTTTTAAAAAAATACAATGTATTTCAATAAATACTATAACATGCATCCACATAGAAAAGGCAGTTCATCTCACCTGGAGAGAATCAAGTCAAGATACAAATTAAGAGCTAAAATTCTGAAGAAAACAGAATTTATTAATAGGTTTGGCTTTTAGTGTGCTCCATAAACATTTTCGAACAGTTGAAAAAATATTTGAGTGCCTGTTATAAATGTTTTGTATAACTTTAGTTTGAAAGTATAGTTAATTTTTGCATGATACTAATGACATTGTTAGCAATGTTTTTAATGCCAGAATATTAACAAGAATGAGGAGTACCTCAGTTATTTTTTTTCAGCTTGATATTGTGGTTGTTTTCAATTTTACACTATTAAAAATAATACTACAGTTTATATGTCTATGTATGAGCTCTTCTGCAAATCCCATTTCTTTGTGATGATGTTCCAGAATAAGATTAGGAATATCACCAAAATTTAAAAGTAGCAGGATAAAGGATATAAAACATTAAAGGGCCCTATTCATATTGCTAAAATGATTTCCTACTGTTACCAATTTATAGCCCCATCAGCAAGTTAATTGCATTCCTACCAACATTGAGAATTTTCATTTAAAAATAATATTTTATAGGGTATAGAATAAGGAAAAAATATATAATAAAGATAAAATAGTATATTAAGTATAGAGAGAAAATTATATCACAATAATGTATTAATCCATCAATAAAGATAAAGAACAGAATTTTGGGATAGAGATGGAGGATTAATAGCTGCTAATTGTGTAAGGTTAAGAAAATTGATGCACAAACAACCACCCAACTTTCAAATGGATTACAGTCTATTGGATATATGTTTATAAATCACTAAAATACAAGCTAGAAAGCAGCATGTCCTATAGGGTCAAAGGATGCACAATCACTGGAAAGGGGACAATAGTTCAAACTTGGACCGTAGAAGGTTTTGTGGAAAAAGATAAAACTTGACGACTTTAAATGTTTCATAAGATTTTTCACTTTAAAACATTAAAGATTGAGAATACATGATAAAAAAAAAAACAGTAAAACTTAACATCCTAATAGGATACAGCAAATGTTTAGAGAGGCATTTGAACGTAGAGAGTAGTAGCATGGATTCTAGAGAGAGACTCCATGCCTTCAAACCCAGCTCAGCTAGTTTCCATATCTATGATTTTGAGCAAGTTATATAAGTAATTTTGCCTCAGTTTCTTCTTGCATAAAGTGGAAAATCTAATAGTATCTGCCTCTTAAAGAGACTAAATTAAGTGGATGAAATTAAATGAGGATTGAATTAAATTGAATTAAATTTAAATGAGGATTAAAATTTTAATACCTGTAAAGGGCTTGGAATAATGCCTGACAAATGATATCTGTTATATATGGCTGGACGTCATTATTATTTCTATCATCATCATCATTATTACAAATAGATAATCTAGAAGTAAAGTCAGAAGACATATTTTAACCTAATTGAAGGCCTGGAATAACAAATTAATGAATTTAAATTCTCTTCTAAAGGTAATGAGGAAGCATTAAAATGTTTTCAATAGGGATGTGACAATAAAAATTGGATTTTTACAAGATGAATTTGGCAATAACAAAACAAGATAGCAATAACTCAGTTAAGAGTTAATTAAGAAATGGATAAGGGTAGCAGTAACTGGATAGAACAATGAGAAGAATGCAACATCACTTTATTCATATTTTCCTAGCATATGTCTTGAGCACAAACTACATAGCAGATGTTGGGCATGCAAACGAGATGATCGTCTCAGACTCTGTTCTTTTAGGAATAATAAAATACAGTAAGAATCTAAAGGTCCATTGAGACTTCAAGTCATACTGAGAGCAATAATGGAACTAACACAGCTGTTGTTTAAAATGTCAGAGCTCAAATACTTAAATACTTTATAAATACTGTCCTCTCCAAGAATAATACCTGAAAACTTCACTCTCCAATTCTATGACTATCTGTATACCAGCACTTAACAATCACTCTGATGCTCTTAAGACATCCTTCTTTTTTTATCCCTTTAAACATATCTCTTTTCATGGCATTTACGCCTCTTTTGTTATAGGATATGGCTTTTAAAAGAATCTTCAATCTTCCTGCAACATGATCACTGGGAATATAAGTCTTAACTACAGTCCAAGGAAATTTTGCTTTTAATACCTTAGATTTTGTGAAAAAGTTGAACACAGTAAGACTGTAATCAAACATAAATTTCTCCTATCTTAGTTCTTGGGTTTGAAAAATACGTACACATCAATAAGCTTCATATTGTCACTAAGATCCATGTAGAAAGTAAGTAGGCCTTGGTCTGTTCTTGTGGCCCTTGTCTTTATTTTTCCACAGTGAACATGCTACATATAGAAACTAAAAACTCTCTTGTAAAAGAGAAAACTAAAATTAAGATATTAAAGCATATTTAACTTCTTTTTCTGGTAGACTGCATAATTTTGAAAAGCAAAATGGCCTGTTAATTAAGTTAAATATAAAATTAACCTAACTAAATGAAATGTTTAGTTGGTCCAATTAGAACAAATAAACAAACGAGTAGATAATTTATTATTAAGTCTTGAGTTTACTTACTCCTGCTGTTAAGCTGGCTGTTTTCATATAAATAAGTATAAATCAATGTAATTTTATGACAAAATGGATTAAATGTAAGCATATATATCATGACTTTGAAATATCTAATATTAATATTAGCAAGAAAGGATTATCCTTTTTAAAGGAAAAAATAATATTATTTATATAATAAACTATTATAAGAAAACCAAAGAAATTACCAAAAAATATTTGTTATGTATCTTAAGGAGACCATCAAACTCAACAATTTAAATCAATTGGAGGACTTCTGCTTCTGAAAAGATGGAGCAGACACACTTTCCTTTATTTTTTCCACTAGGTACAATTAAAAATCCTGAATATTACATAAGAATATTCTGGAAGGTGGAGAGAATGAGTCAGATCAACCAGGGATCTTGAGATCAGAAAAATAACATGATGATGAGTTCCTTAGATTTTTCTTCTTCTTTTTTGCCTCATATACATCAGACATGGAACTGAAGAAGCCGGAAACCTGAAAATGCCAATGGACATAGAAAAAAAAATCCACAACAAAAGCCTGCTCACTCTAGCCAAAGGACCAGGACAGGGGCAGCTTAGCCAGAAAGAAAACTTCTAGACAATAAAGAATATACTTCCACTGAACATGATAAAAAGCTCTTGCTCCCACCACTACCCATGCCAGCAAAGGCCAAATTGGGAGATTAGAATTCCACACCCACAAGGGTATAATGAGGTACCTGACCACCCCCACCAGGATGGTGTCAGAGAAGGCTCAGTGAGAGTCTCGCCTTTCGCCACCACTCAGAGGAAACAAGGGCAAACCCAATGTGGTATCATTGTAAAATATACAGGAAGACAGAAATTCCACTCTTGCCAAGCAGCAATGAGGAGACCAACAACCTTGAGTATCAAGAGGCCAAACTGTAAACCTGGACTTCTATGTCCACCTGGAAATATCAGGGTAGTGTCCCCTTCTCCTGCTGAACTGGTATCAAATGGCTAGCTAAAACAAAAGTTTAGATAAGATCCAGTCTTATGATTTCAAAAAGTCCTGGTTTCAATAAAAACTAACCTGTCATATCAAGAAACAAGAAGATCTCCAGATGAATGAGAAAAAACAATAAATAGATCCCATCATTGTGATAACAGAAAATGTTAGGATTGTGTGACCTTTATTTTAAAGCAGTTATGATAAAAATGCTTCAATGAGTAATTATGAACGTTTGAAACAAATATAAAAATAAAGAGCTTCAGCAAAGAAATAGAAGATATAAAGGAGAATCAAATGCATATTTTAGAACTGAAAAATACAGTAACAAAGATAGAAAGCTCAGTGGATAACCCTAACAGGAGAATGAAGGGGGGAGAGAAAAAAGTAATAAACTGGAAGATAGAAAAATAGAAATTAATCAGTGCAAACAACAGAGACAAATCACATTAAAAAAAAAAAACAACAACAGAGATTCAGTAACCTGAGAGATTATAACAAAGAAATCTAACATTCATGCCTTAGGAGTTCTAGAAGGAGAAAAGGATGGTGGAGATGAAAAAGTATTTAAAGAAATAATGGCTGAAAACTTCCCGTTTTAGCAAGAGACATAAAGCCTCAGATTCAAGCAACTAAGCAGGTGGGTTACATTGAACTGCTTCTGTCAGGCAAGGGGCAATGTTTTTCTTACTGGTGTAAACACTCCGGATACAGACTTGCATTTCCTGCATGCAATACTTCTGGGAAAGCTACCACCTGTGGACTTATAGAATGCCTTATCCACCATAATGTTTTTCCATCTAGCATTGCTTCTGGTCAAGAAACTCTGCTCATAGCAAATGAAATGCAGCATTGGGCCCATGCTCATAGAATTAACTGGTCTTACTGTGTTCCACACCATCCTGAAGAATCTAACTAGCTAGAACTGTGGTATGGCCTTTTAAAGGTTCAACTACAGTGCCATCAAGGTGGCAATGCATTGCAAGACTGAGGAAAGGTTCTCCAGGTGATGGAAAATGCTATCAACAAGCTTCCAATATACAGTACTGTTTCTCCAATATCCAGAATTTATAAGTCTGCGAATAAAGGTGTATAAATGGGAGTGCCACCACTCCTGTTACCCTTAGTAATCCTCTAGAAAAAAATTGCTTCATATTTTCACACTTTATGTTTTTCTGGCCCAGAGGTCTTGGTTCTAAAGGGAGGAATACTTCCAGCACTAGACATAAGAATAATTGCATTGAACTAGAAGTTAAGACTGCTTACCTTGTCACTTTGGGCTCCTTTTAAGTCTGGATCATCAGGCAAAGAAGAGAGTTACCGTGCTGGCTGAGGTGCTTGATCCTGGTTGACACTGGAAAACTGACTGCTACTCCACAATGGAGGTAAGGAAGGCTATATATGGATACAGATCCCTTAGGCCACCTCTCAGTACCATTATACCCTGTGATTAAAGTCTACGGAAAATTAAAACAATCCAATTCAGACAGAAGTTTTAATGGCCCAGACCCTTCAGGAATAAAGGTTTGGGTTATATGATCAGGTCAAGAAGAACCACTATTTTACATCATAGTGTTAAATATTGTTAATTTAACATCATAGCATTTAAGTTACAACACAGAGTGAAAAATCACCCAAGGATTTTGCATTCTCTTCTGGGGAAAGGCTTAGTGTGTTTTGGTTATACACAAAATAGTTTTATCATGGTAGGTGGAAGCATGACCTTACTATTCTCTTTGTTTGGAAATGAGGTATTTGTTTAAAGAGATGTATGTGGGTGCCCAAATTGACAAGAGACGGACTTGTGATGGTTAATTTTATATATCAACATAGCTAGGGCACAGTACCCTGATATCTGGTCAAATGACAGTCTGAATGTCTCTGTGAAGGTATTTTTTTAGGTGAGCTAACATTGAAATCACTAGACTTTGAATAAAGCAATTTATTCTTCATAATGTGGATGGGTCTCATCCAATCACTTGAAGCCTTTATGAGAAGAAAGGCTGAAGTCCCCCCAGGGAGAAGGAATTCTGCCTCCAGACTTCCTATGGATTTAAGCTTCAATATCAATTCTTTGCTCACTCTTCAGTGTTCCAGCATCCTATTGTTCTGTTTCTCTTGAGAACCTGACTACTACATCATATAAGTAGAATCATGCAGAATTTCTCCTTTTATTCCTCATTTTGTTAATGTGGTGTATCACATTGATTGACTTGCAGATGTTGAGCCATCCCTGTGTCCCTGGTATAAATCCCACTTGATCATGGTATATGATCCTTTGAATGTATTGCTGTATTCTGTTTGTCAATATTTTGTTGAGGAATTTTGCATCTATGTTCATCAGCAATATTGGCCTGTGATTTTCCTTCCTTGTCTTGTCCTTGTATAGCTCTTGGAACAGGACGGTATTGGCCTCACAAATTGTGTTAGAAAGTGTTCCATCTTCTTCAACTTTTGGAATTTTTTGAGAAGATATGTTATCCAGTCTTCTTTGAATGTTTCATTGAATTCTCTAGAGAAGCCATCTGGTCCTGGACTTTTATTTTAGTGGAGGTTTTGGATTACTGTTTCAATCTCTTTACTTGTGACTGGTCTATTCAGATTCTCTGTTTCTTCTTGATTCAGTTTTGAGAGGGTGTATGAGTCTAAGAACTTATTCATTTCTGCTAGATTGTCCAATTTGTTGGCATATAGTTTTTCACAGTGTTCTCTTATAATCCTTTGTATTTCTGTGGTCTGTTGTAATTTCTCCTATTTCATTTCTAATTTTACTTGTTAGAGATTTCTCTCTTTTTTTCTTAGTAAGTATGGCTAAGGGATTATCAATTTTATCTTCTCAAAGAACCAGCTCTTAGTTTCATTGATCCTTTCTACTGTTTTTGTTTGTTTCAATTTCATTTATTTCTGCTCTAATTTTCACTATTTCCTTCCTTCTGCTGACTTTGGGTGTTGTTTGTTCTTTATAGAATTCTGTTAGGTGCAATTTAAAATTGCTTATTTGAGAGTTTTCTTCTTTGTTAAGATGGGTCTGTATTGCTATGAATTTCCCTCTTATGACCACTTTTGCTGCATACTGGGTGAGTTACCATGTTGTATTTTCATTTTCACATGTCTACAGATTTTTTTTGAATTTCTCCTTTAATTTATTCAATGATCCATTGATTGTTCAGTAGCACGATGTTTAATCTCCACATATTTGTCACTTTCCCAGCTTTTTTCTTCTAGTTGATTTCTGGTTTTGTAGCATTAAGGTGAGAAAAGTTACTTGATATGATTTCCATCTTCTTAAATTTATTGAAGCTTGCCTAACAAGATATTGTCTAGCCTTGAGGATGTTCCATGTGCACTCGAGAAGAATGTGTATTCTGCTGTTTTTGGATGGAGTGTTCTAATATATATCTATTAAATCCATCTGGTCTAGTTTTTCATTTAATTCCAATATTTCCTTGTTGACTTTTTGTCTGGATGATCAATCCATTGATCTAAGTGGTGTGTTAAGGTCCCCTACTATTATTGTGTTGCCCTTAATAACTCCTTTTAGGGTTGTTGTTAGTTGCTTTACATAATTTGGTGCTCCTGTGTTAGGTGCATATATACTTATAAGTGTTATGTCCTCTGGGTAGAGTGTCCCTTTTGTCATTATATACTTCCCCTCTTTGTCCCTCATTGCCTCTTCTATCTTGAAGGCTGCTTTGTCTGATATAAGTATGGCAACACCTGCTTTCTTTCGTTTGCCTTTAGCTTTGAGTATCATCTTCCATCCCTTCACTCTGAGCCTGTGTTTGTGTTTAGAGCCGAGATATGTTTCCTGTAGGCAACGTATTGTTGGGTTTTGTATTTTAATCTATCCCACCACAATGTCTTTTGATTTGAGAATTCAATCCATTTATATTTAGAGTGATTATTGATATATGAGGGCTTAATGCTGCCATTTTATCACTCATTTTTCAGTTGTTCTGTTTGTCCCTTGTTTCTCATCCTGTGTACCTCATACTACCAATTCAGTTTAGTAGTTCCCTATGATGGTTTTCTCAGTTTTCTTTTTTTTTTTCCTTTTTCTCCCCAAAGCCCCCCGGTACATAGTTGTATATTCTTCATTGTGGGTCCTTTCCAGTTGTGGCATGTGGGACGCTGCCTCAGTGTGGCTTGATGAGCAGTACCATGTCCGTGCCCAGGACTCGAACCAACGAAACACTGGGCCGCCTGCAGCGGAGTGCGCAAACTCAACCACTCGGCCACGGGTCCAGCCCCTCAGTTTTCTTTTTATTTATCATTTGTGTCTCTCTTCTGATTATGTGTTTAGTGATTACTGTGAGGTTTGTATAAAACGTCTCCTTAGTGAGATAGTCCATATTCTGACAGCCTCTTATTCCCTTAGTCTAAGTTGATTCCATCCCTTTCTTATTCCCCTTGTAAGGTATTGTTGTCACTACTTATTCCATCTTGTGTTGTGAGTTTATGGCTAACAGTATGAGATTATAGTTACTTATGATGCTTCCCTTCCCTTTATCTTTAATGTTATAATTAAGTGTTTCATAACCTGTTCCAATAGCTGCCATTTTCTGATTTTGTCTGCCTACTTATCTCCTTGCTCAAGGCTTTGTAAACCCTTTCTTTTTTATATGTATGAGGGCTTTCTTGATCATTTCTTATAGTGGGGTCTTGTGGCAATGAACTCCCTTAGCCCTGCTGCTGCAATCATAGGAAGAGGTAGGAGTGGATCTGCACACCTGAGGAAATGATTTCCCAGCTAGCACAAATGCCCATAGCACCATTTTGGGCCTGAAGGTGGGAGCATGTCTCAACATGACAGTGGGAGGAGGTGCCGGCAGCCCTGAGCCTCCACATGATCACTTTGCAGTCTTGTGGGAGAACCCACAGTGCTGCTGCAGTCGCAAGGAGTGACCCAGGCTTGGATCCCATGTGGAATCCCTGCCCACCAAGCACAGCAGCAGGTGTGACCTTAAGAAGAGGCAGAAGCGGGTCTATCCAGGTGAATGCACTCCCAGCTGGTACAGGCACCTATAATTCCCCACAACTTCTCACAGATGGGGCGGGATCAGGAACACAGCTCCTGCATCTCTCCAGCTGTAGCACATGGAATCTGAAACCTGATACTACCACAAATGCCCCATCAAAAGTTTAATTCATCAAAAACTGTGAGCAACAATTCAGAACAGAAGAAGAATGACAATTCTCCAGAAACAAACTTCGAAGTCATAGAAATTTGCAGACTAAACAACAGAATTCAAAATTGCTGTCATAAATCAACCCAACATGTTACAAAAACTCAGAAAGACAGTTCAATCATTAAGGAATAAAATTAATGGGAAGAAGGAATACTTCACAAAAGAGACTGAAACCTTAAAAAAATCAAGTAGAAATTGAAGAAATTGGACATGAAGAACAAAATTAATGAAACAAAAAATAATGTAGAATCCTTAAAAAATAGAACTGATGTTACGGAGGAAAAATTGGTGATTTAGAGGATATAAATAGAAAATAGCTTCAAGTGGAGGGGGAGAGAGATCCAAGATTTTTTAAAACCAAAGGAATTATTCAAGAACTATCTAAGCAAGCCAACTTAAGGAAGTTTTCTCAAGAAAATCAACAAGGAAATATTGGATTTAAATGATACACTTCATCAGGCGGACTTTATATATATATATATATATATATATGTAGAACACTCTATCCCCAAACAGCAGGATACATATTATTCTCAAGTGCACATAGAACATTCTGAAAGATAGACCACATGTTGAGAAACAAAGACATTCCTCAATAAATTTAAGAAGACTTAAATTATGTCAAGCATCTTTTTTGACCACAATTCTATGAAACTAGAAATCAACTACAAGAACAAAAGCTGGGAAAGCCACAAATACATGGAGACTAAACAACATGCTACTGAACAATCATTGGATCAATGAATAAATCAAAGGAGATATTAAAAAATATCTAGAGACAAATGAAAATGAAAATACAACATACCACCTCTTATAGGATGCAGCAAAGGCAGTTATAAGAGTGAAATTCACAGCAATGGAGACCTACTTTAACAAAGAAGAAAAATCTCAAGTAAGCAATCTTGAACCATACCTAACAGAACTAGAAAAATAAGAACAAACAAAGACAGGAGAAGTAGGGAAATAATAAAACCTATAGAAGAAATAAATGAAATAGAAACTGAAAAAACAATAGAAAGGATCAACGAGACTAAGAGCTGCTTCTTTGAGAAGATAAATAAAAGTGACAAACTCTTACATACACTCACCAAGAAAAAAAGAGAAATGACTCAAATAAATCAAATTAGATGGGAAAAAGGAGAAATTACAATGGATACCACAGAAATACAAAGGACTATAAGAGAATACTATGAAAAGCTATATGCCCACAAATTAGATAACCTAGAAGACATAGATAAATTCTTAGACTCTTACAACCTCCCAAAACTGAATCAAGAAGAAATAGAGAATCTGAGTAGACCAATCACAAGTAAGCAGATTGAAATAGCAATGAAACGTCCACCAAAACAAAAGTCTAGGACAAGATGGCTTCTCTGGTGAATTCTACCAAACATTCAAAGGAGATTTAATACCTATCCTTCTCAAACTATTCCAAAAAGTTGAAGCAGATACATCTCTAACTCATTCTATGAGACCAACATGACCCTGATACCAAACTAGACAAAGATAACATAAAGAACAAAAATTACAGACCAATATCACCAGTGAATATAGATACAAAAATCCTCAACAAAGTACTGGCCAATCAAATACAGCAATATGTTAAAAGGATCATATACCATAAGGGAGTGGGATTTATACCAGGGCTGCAGGGATGGTTCAAAATCTACAAATCAATCAATGTGATACACCACATTAAGAGAATAAGGAATAAAAATCACACGATCATCTCAATAGATGGAGAGAAAGCATTTGAAAAGATCCAACATCCATCTATGATAAAAATTCTTGATAAAATGGATATAGAAGGAAAATACCTCAACATAATAAAGGTCATAGATGACAACCCCACAGCCAACGTCATACTCAATGAGGAAAAACTGAAAGCCACCTCTCTGAGAATAGGAACAAAACAGGGTGCCCCCTCTCACCAATACTATTCAACATAATACTGGCCAGAGGAATTAGGCAAGAAAAAGAAATGAAAGGAATCCAAATTGTAAAGGAAGAAATGAAACTCCTGCTGTTTGCAGATGACATGATTCTGTATATAGAAAACCATAAAGAATCTATCAGAAATCTATTAGAAATAGTGAAAAAATACAGCAAAGTTTCAGGGTACAAAATCAACTGATAAAAATCCAAACACTAATAATGAACTAACAAAAAAGGAAGTCAAGAGTACAATCCCATTTATAATGGCAGCAAAAAGAATAAAATTTCTAGGAATAAATTTAACCAATGAGGTGAAATACCTATACATTGAAAACTATAAGATATTATTGAATGAAATTGAAGAAGACATATATTAATGGAAAGATGTCCCATGTGCGTGGTTTGAAAGAATAAACATAGTTAAAATGTCCATATTACCTAAAGCAATCTATAGATTCAATGCAATCCCAATCAGAATCCCAATGACATTCTTCACCAAAATAAAACAAATAATACAAAAGCTTATATGGAATAACAAAAGACCCTGAACAGCCAAACCAATCCTGAGAAAAAGGAACAAAGCTGGAGGTCTCACAATACCTGGCTTCAAAATATACTACAAAGCTACAATAATCAAAACAGCATAGTACTGGCACAAAAATAGACACAGAGATAAATGGAACAGAATTGAAAGACCAGAAATAAGACCACACATCTATGGACAGTTAATGTTCAACAAAGCAGCCAAGAAAATAAATTGGAGAAAGTCTCTTCAATAAATGGTTTGGGTAAAAGTGGATAGCCACATGCACAAGGATGAAAGTAGACCATTATCTTGCATCATACACAAAAATTGACTCAAAATGGATTAAAGAGCTTCATGTAAGACCTGAAAGTGTAAAACTTCTTGAAAACTATATAGGCAATACACTCTTTGTCATTGGTCATAGCAGCATCTTTTTGAATGCCACGTCTACCAAGACCAGGGTAACAAAAGAAAAAATTAACAGATGGGACTACATTAGAATACAAAGCTTCAGCAAGGCAAAGGAAGACATGAACAAAATAAAAAGACAATACACCAACTGGGAGAAAATATCTGTAAATCATATATCTGGCAAGGGGTTAATATCCAAAATAAATAAAGAACTCATGCAACTCAACAACAATAACAAATCAACCTGAATAACAAATGGACAGATGATATGAACAGACATTTTCTCAAGGAATATATACTGATGGCCAACAGACACAGGAAAAGATGTTTAGCATCACTAATTATTAGGAAAATGCAAATCAAATCAAAACTAATACAGTGAGATATCACCTTATATCAGTCAGAATGGTTATAATAACCAACGCAAAAAATAACAAATGTTGGAGAGGATGTGGAGAGAAGGGAACCCTCATACACTGCTAGTAGGAATATAAACTGGTGCAACCACTATGGAAAATAGTATGGGGATTTCTTTAAAATTAAAAATAGAAAAACCACATGATCCAGCTATCCTAATACTGGGTATTTATCAAAAGAACTTGAAATCAACAATCCAAACAGATTTATGCACCCATATGTTCACTGCAGCATTACTCACAATAACCAAGACATGGAAACAACAAAAGTTCCCATCAACTGATGAATGGATAAAGAAGATGTGGTACATATATATATATATATATATGTGCAATGGAATACTACTCAGTCATAAAAAAGACAAAATCGTCCCGTTTGCAACAACATGATGGACTTTGAAGGTATTATATTAAGTGAAATAAGCCAGACAGAGACAGACAAACACTGCATGATCTCATTCATATGTGGAAGATAAACAAACACGGGAACAACGAGAACAGCTTAGTGGTTACCAGAGGGTAAGGGTGTCAATGGGTGGCCAAAAGGGGTAAAGGGGCACATATATATGGTAATGGATAAAAATTAGGCTACTGGTGGTGAGAACAATGCAGTATATATAGAAACTGATAAATAATAATGTACCTTTTAAATTCCACAATGTGATAGACCATTATGACCTCAATAAACAAAAAACAGAATCTGTGCTATTGCAGAGTGATAGAAAGAGATTAATGAAACAGAACAAAGAATCCAGAAAAAGACCCTCACCAGTGTTCTCAACCAATTTTTGACAATGCTAAAATTGCAATGCCATTCAATTGAGGAAACATATCCTTTTCAATAAATGGAGCAATTGGATATCAATAGGCCAAAAAACAAAAAAGAGAATCTCTGTCAAATATCACACCTTATGCAAAAATAACTCAAAATGAATCATAGAGTTTTATTATTATTATTATTATTATTATTATTATTTTGGGGCAAGATTGGCCCTGAGCCAACATCTGCTGCCACTCCTCCTCTTTTTGGTGAGGAAGATCAGCCCTGAGGTAACATCCGTGCCCATCTTCCTCTACTTTATATGTAGGACGTCTGCCACAGCATGGCCTGACACACGGTATGTAGGTCCACACCTGGGATCTGAACCAGCAAACTCTGGGCCGATAACGTGGAATGAACTTAACTGCTGTGACACCAGGCTAGCCACAAATCATAGATTTAGTTGTAAACTATAAAACTATGAGAGAGGTTCTGGTCAAGATGGCGCTGTGAGCAGATATTGAACTCGCCTCCTCCCACGAACACAACCAGGTTACAACAATTTTGGGAAGAATCACCCTGGATTGAAAACTGAAAACTGGATAAAAAGAACCCCCACAACAAGGGACAGTCCTGACGAAAGCAGAAGAGGCAGTAACTCCGGCCGGAGAGGAAAAAAGCCACCTTTGGGAGCAGCGGAGCTTCTCAGCTGGCCAGGCAGGAGCCAACCTAAGGTACGCAGCCCTCCCTGGAGAAGTGAGGTCCGGAGCAGAGGTAATACTGCTATAACCATCCTTTGGACTCAGCCCAAGTGAGATGGGGGTCTTACTATCTGGCTTTGCTGGCTATTAACTTCAGTGAGGACACCCCAGAAAAGCTATGGGGCAAAAGCCGAAAAGATCTGGGTCTTAAAGGGCCCATGCACAAACTCACTCATTGCAGCAACCTAAAATCACCAGAGAGAAGGCTGACTGTGCTTTGGTGAAACAAGACTCACCTGGTGGGCTCTGGGGGCATCTTGGTGAGAGGAGGATCCTCTCCTGAGACAGAGACATTGGTGGGGGCTATTGTTCTGAGCTGGTCCAGGCGTGCTGATATGGACACCAGTTGGGACCATTGAGGTGCATCCCTTGGGCTGTTAGCCCAGGGGTCTGCCACACACACTAGAGCACAGATTTAATCCAGTTCAGCCAGGGCAGGCAACTCGCCCGAGGGACTGGCCCCACCTAACAGTAAGCCCTCAGGCTACTTTTCAGCCTGCATTAACTGAATGCCTTGATCCTCTACAGGTAGGCAAGCGTGTCTGCCTCTGTGGGGCAGGGCTTGTGTGAGGACCAGGTGAACTGAGGGGTTACTGGGGCAGGGGTGGGGGCCTCTGCAGTGTGGCAGTGAGGTACGCTCCAGGGGGTTGAAAAGTGTGCACAGACGAGGACTGTGTTGACAGTATATGTGGTCCAGAGGGGGGTGAGGCTTATCAGCAGCAGAAGACTTGTGTTTCACAAATAGCCATAAAAAGGATCAGCCCCACCTTCCAAAGCCTGAAACAACTGAGTGCCTCCATGCCAAGGGGTAGCCCCACTCAGCTGCACTCCTAAGAGAACTGACATCAGCCTTGTTGGCCTCAGGCCTATCACAACTGTACGCCCTTGAGCCTAGTAACCAGCTACAGTGGGTACCAACCCAATTAAGAGGACACTTGCAACAAGAGTGTGCTAATAGACTTTGTAGCCAACAGTGCTGAGGCCCCTCCAAACCGGATTTACAAACAGCTGGCCAGGGAAGGAAAGATCAGACTCCCTGGGCACCTGCAGTGGGAGCAACCCTGCCACAGCAGAAGAACACAAGTAGCCCACAAAGGTGTTACTCCTGGTTCTTATGGTCTGGTGACGAGAGGGAAGCACACTGTTGGCCCTCATTAGGCATCTCATACATAAGGCCATTTCTCCAAGATCAGGAGACATAGCCAACTCACCTAGTATAAAGAAAATAGCACAGAGAAAAAGGCATCATGAGGAGGCAAAGGAATACTTTCCAAGCAAGGGAACACTACAAAACACCAGAAAAAGAACTAAGTGAAACAAAAACTAGTGTCCTCCTTGACAAGGAATTCAAACAAAATATAATGAGGATGCTCACAGATATGCAGAGAAGAATGGATGAACACAGTGAGCACATCAGCAAAGAATTGGAAGATATAAAAAAGCACCAATCAGAAATGAAGAATACAGTACTTGAAATGAGAAATTCACGAGAGGGACTCAATAGCAGAGTAGAGGAAGCAGAAGAACAGATCAGCGAGCTAGACGAAAGATTAGAGGAAATCACCAAGGCAGAACAGAAAAGAGAAAAAAGAATTAGACAGAATGAGAACAGTGTAAGGGAACTCTGGGACAATATCAAGCATGCTAACATTTGGATTATAGGGGTCCCAGAAGGAGAAGAGAGAGACAAAGGGGCAGAAAATTTATTTGTCCAAATAATAGAGGAATATTTTCCTCACCTGAGGAAGGAAACAGACATCCAAGTTCAGGAAGCACAGAGAGTTCCAAACAAGAGAAGGCCAAAGAGGCCCACACCAAGACATATTATAATCAAAATGTCTAAAATAAAAGACAAAGAGAGAATCCTAAAAGCAGCAAGAGAAAGGCCACAAGTGACATATAAAGGGAAGCCCATCAGGCTGTCAGCAGACTTCTCAGCCGAGACCCTACAGGCGAGAAGAGAATGGCATGACATATTTGAAGTGCTAAATGGAAAAAACCTGCAACCAAGAATACTCTAACCATCAAGGCTGTCATTCAGAATGATGACAAGCAAAAATTAAAGGAGTTTTGGGGCTGGCCCTGTGGCTGAGTGGTTAAGTTCACGCGCTCCGCTGCAGGCGGCCCAGTGTTTCGTTGGTTCGAATCCTGGGCGCGGACATGGCACTGCTCGTCAGACCACGCTGAGGCAGCGTCCCACATGCCACAACTAGAAGAACCCACAATGAAGAATACACAACTATGTACCGGGGGGCTTTGGGGAGAAAAAGGAAAAAATAAAATCTTTAAAAAGAAAAAAATTAAAGGAGTTTATCACTAAGAAACGAGTTCTACAAGAAATGCTGAAAGGACTTATTTAAGTGGGAAAGTAATGACCACAAATAGAGATAAGAGAAAAAATTATCAAAAAAACCCCCAAAACAACAACAAGAAAAAACAGGCAATAAAATCACTTGTAAGGTAAAAGTATAGGAAAGGCAGCAGATTAACTACCTGTGAAGGTAACATGAAGGTTAAAAGACAAATGTACTAAAATTACCTATTTCAATGATAAGAGGGTAATGGATATACACACACTCAACAAAAGACTATATATGATGTGAAAAACATATAATGTGGGAGGAGGGGAGTGAAAAAGTAGAGCTTTTAGAAAGAGGTCAAGCTAAAGAGTCTACCTACTCAATATAGACTGTTATATGCATAGTATATGAAATAGGATCCTCATGGTAACCACAAATCAGAGACCTATAACAAGGGGGAAAAAAAGTAAGACAAAAGAAATCAAACATATTACTAAAGATAGCCATCAAAACACAAGTGAAGAGAGCAAGAGAAAAAGAAAGGAACTGAGAAGAACTACTAAAATACCCCCCAAAAAAGAAAAAGTGACAAAATGACAATAAATACATATTTATCAATAGCTACTTTAAATGTCAATGGATTAAATGCTCCAATCAAATGCCATTGGGTGGCCAACTGGATAAAAAACAAGATCCATGTATATGCTGCATGCAAGACGCACACTTCAGACCTACAGACATTCACAAACTGAAAGTGAAAGGATGGAAAAAGATATTCCACGCAAATGGCAAAGAAAAGAAAGCATGGGTAGCAATACTTGTATCAGACAAAATAGACTTTAAATCAAAAACTGTAATAAGAGACAAAGACGGGCACTACATAATGATAAAGGGAACAATCCAACAAGAAAATATAACACTTGTAAATATCTACACACCCAACACGGGAGCACCTAAATATATAAAGCAATTATTAACAGACATAAGAGGAGAAATAGACAGTAACACAATAATAGTAGGGGACTTTAACACTCCACTTACACCAATGGGTAGATCATCCAAACAGAAGATCAATAAGGAAACACTCCCCTTAAAGGACACATTAGACAAGATGGACTTAGTAGATATATACAGAACATTCCATCCAAAAATCACAGAATACACATTCTTTTCAAAGGCCCATGGAACATTCTCCAGGATTGATCACATATTAGGCCACAAAACAAGTCTCAATAAATTTAAGAAGATGGAAATAATACCATTCATCTTTTCTGACCACAAAGGTATGAAACTGGAAATCAGCTATAGAAAGAAAACCAGGAAAGCCACAAAAATGTGGAGATTGAACAAAATGCTACTGAACAATGATTGAGTCAATGAAGAAATCAAAGAAGAAATAAAAAAATTCCTGGAGACAAATGAAAATGAAAACACGACATGCCAAAACTTGTGGGATACTGCAAAAGCGGTTCTACGAGGGATGTTTATAGCAATTCAGGCCTACCTCAACAAAGAAGAAAAATCCCAAATAGGCAATCTAAAAGCGCACCTAAAGGTACTGGAAAAAGAACAACAAACAAAGCCCAAAATCAGCAGAAGGAAGGAAATAATAAAAATCAGAGCAGAAATAAACGAAACAGAGACAAAAAAAATAGAAAAAATTAAAGAAACCAAGAGATTGTTCTTCAAAAAGATAAACAAAATTGACAAACCCTTAGCTAGACTCACCAAGAAAAAAAGAGAGAAGGCTCAAATAAATAAAATCAGAAACGAAAGAGGAGAGATTACAATGGGCACAGAAATACAAAAGGTAATAAGAGAATACTATGAAAAGCTATACGCCAACAAATTGGATAATCTAGAAGAAATGGATAAATTCTTAGAAACATACAACCTTCCAAAACTGGACCAAGAAGATGTAGGAAATTTGAATAGACCAATCACCAGTAAGGAGATCGAAACAGCAATTAAAAACCTCTCAAAAAATAAAAGTCCAGGACCAGATGGCTTCCCTGGTGAATTCTACCAAACATACAAAGAAGACTTAATACCTATCCTTGTCAAACTCTTCCAAAAAATTGAAGAGGAGGGGAGGCTTCCTGACTCCTACGAAGCAAACATTATCCTGATACCAAAACCAGACAAGGACAACACAAAAAAAGAAAATTACAGGCCAATATCACTGATGAACATCGATGCAAAAATCCTCAACAAAATACTAGCAAATCGAATACAATACATTAAAAAGATCATACATCATGATCAAGTGGGTTTCATTCCCGGGATGCAGGGATGGTTCAACATCTACAAATCTATCAATGTGATACACCACATTAACAAAATGAAGGATAAAAATCACATGATCATCTCAATAGATGCAGAGAAAGCATTTGACAAGATACAGCATCCATTTATGATAAAAACTCTAAATAAATTGGGTATAGAAGCAAAATACCTCAACATAATAAAGGCCATATATTACAAACCCACAGCAAATATCATTCTCAATGGAGAAAAACTGAAAGCTATCCCTCTAAGAACAGGAACCAGACAAGGATGCCCACTGTCACCACTCTTATTTAACATAGTATTGGAAGTCCTAGACAGAGCAATCAGGCAAGAAAAAGAAATGAAAGAGATCCACATTGGAAAAGAAGAAATGAAACTGTCACTCTTTGCAGATGACATGATTTTATATCTAGAAAACCCTAAAGAGGCCACTAAAAAACTTTTAGAAATAATAAAGGAATACAGTCATGTTGTGGGATACAAAATCAATGTACAAAAATCCATTGTGTTTCTATACACTAACAATGAAGTAGTAGAAAGAGAAATTAAGAATACAATCCTATTTACAATTGCAACAAAAAGAATAAAATACCTAACGAAAGAGGTGAAAGATCTGTACACTGAAAACTATAAAACATTGTTGAAAGAAATCAAAGAAGACTCAAAGAAATGGAAAGATATTCCGTGCTCTTGGATTGGAAGAATTCACATTGTTAAAATGTCCACACTTCCTAAAGCAATCTATAGATTCAACGCAATCCCTATCAAAGTTCCAACAACACTTTTTACAGAAATAGAACAAAGAATCCTAAAATTTATATGGAACAACAAAAGACCCTGAATAGCCAAAGGATTCCTGAGAAAAAAGAACAAAGCTGGAGGTATCACACTCCTTGATTTCAAATTATACTAGAAAGCCATAGTAACCAAAACAGCATGGTACTGGCACAAAAACAGACACACGGATAGATGGAACAAAATTGAGAGCCCAGTAGTACAACCACACGTTTATGGACAGCTAATATTTGACAAGGGAGCCAAGAGCATATGATAGAGAAAGGAGAGTCTCTTCAATAAATGGTGTTGGGAAAACTGGACAGCCACATGCGAAAGAATGAAAGTAGACCATTCCTTTACACCATGCACAGAAATCAACTCAAAATGGATTAAAGCCTTGAATGTAAGACCTGAAACCATGAGACTTCTAGAAGAAAACACAGGCAGTATGCTCTTTGACATTGGCCTGAGCAGCATATTTTCAAGTCCCATGTCTGACTGGGCAAGGGAAACAAAAGAAAAAATGAACAAATGGGACTACATCAAACTAAAAATCTTCTGCACAGCAAAGGAAACCATCAACGAAACGAAAAGACAACCTAACAATTGGGAGAAGATATTTGCAAACCACATATCAGATAAGGGGTTAATATCCAAAATATACAAAGAACTCACACAGCTCAACAACAAAAAAAACAACAATCCAATTAGAAAATGGGAAAAAGATCTGAACAGAGATTTCTCCAAACAAGAAATACAGATGGCCAACAGGCATATGAAAAGATGGTCAACATCATTAGCTATCAGGGAAATGCAAATCAAAACTACAATGAGGTATCACTCCACTCTGGTCAGAATGGCTATAATTAACAAGACAGGAAACAACAAATGTTGGAGAGGGTGTGGAGAGAAGGGAACCCTTGTTCACTGCTGGTGGCAGTGCAAACTGGTGCAGCCACTATGGAAAGATGTTTGGAGTATCCTCAGAAAATTAAGGATAGATCTACCATATGATCCAGCTATTCCACTGCTGGGTATTTATCCAAAGAACTTGAAAACACAAAGGCATAAAGATACTTGCACCCCTATGTTCATTGCGGCATTATACACAATAGCCAAGACTTGGAAGCAACCTAAGTGCCCATCAAGGGACGAATGGATAAAGAAGATGTGGTATTTATACACAATGGACTACTACTCAGCCATAAGAAATGATGAAATCCAGCCATTTGTGACAACATGGATGGACCTTGAGGGTATTATGCTGAGTGAAATAAGTCAGAAGAAGAAAGTCAAATACCATATGATCTCACTCATAAGTAGAAGATAAAAACGACAAAAAAAAAAAACACATAACATTGGAGATTGGATTCGTGATT